>NC_047112.1:118017974-118177974 GCF_902500255.1 Thalassophryne amazonica
TGTCTAGTGGATTTTTATTTTATTTTTTACCACCGTTGTCGTGCGTTACCTGTGCTGCTCCACAGCCTGTCTAGTGGATTTTTATTTTATTTTTTGCCGCCGTTGTCGTGCGTTACCTGTGCTGCTCCACAGCCTGTCCAGTGGATTTTTATTTTATTTTTTACCACCGTTGTCGTGCGTTACCTGTGCTGCTCCACAGCCTGTCCAGTGGATTTTTATTTTATTTTTTACCACTGTTGTCGTGTGTTACCTGTGCTGCTCCACAGCCTGCCCAGTGGATTTTGATTTTATTTTAGCACTGTTGTCGTGTGTTACCTGTGCTGCTCCACAGCCTGTCTAGTGGATTTTTATTTTATTTTAGCACTGTTGTCGTGTGTTACCTGTGCTGCTCCACAGCCTGCCCATTGGATATTTATTTTATTTTTTAGCACTGTTGTCGTGCGTTACCTGTGCTGCTCCACAGCCTGTCTAGTGGATTTTTATTTTATTTTTTGCCGCCGTTGTCGTGCGTTACCTGTGCTGCTCCACAGCCTGTCTAGTGGATTTTTATTTTATTTTAGCACTGTTGTCGTGTGTTACCTGTGCTGCTCCACAGCCTGTCTAGTGGATTTTTATTTTATTTTTTACCACCGTTGTCGTGCGTTCGCTGTTGCCGTGCGTTACTTGTGCTGCTTCATGGCCTGTCTGGTGCCTTAACTAAAGCACTCCTTCTGCTGAATCACCTCTAAATTATTTACACATTATTCACTTTGCGTGTTTTTAGGAATCCACTAGGTTGCGTAGCTACTAGCTTTTAGCCGATTTAGCATGGCGGCTTTTCCTGTCTCTCCCGCACTTTTCTGCTCTGGTTGTGAAATGTTTAGTTATTCCTCGGCCTCCTTTAGCAGTAACGGTACTTGTAATAAGTGCAGCTTATTCGTAGCTTTGGAGGCCAGGCTGGGCGAATTGGAGGCTCGGCTCCGCACCGTGGAAAATTCTACAGCTAACCAGGCCCCTGTAGTCGGTGCGGACCAAGGTAGCTTAGCCGCCGTTAGTTCCCCCCTGGCGGATCCCGGGCAGTCGGGAAAGCAGGCCGACTGGGTGACTGTGAGGAGGAAGCGTAGCCCTAAACAGAAGCCCCGTGTACACCGTCAACCCGTGCACATCTCTAACCGTTTTTTCCCCACTCGACGATACACTCGCCGAGGATCAAACTCTGGTTATTGGCGACTCTGTTTTGAGAAATGTGAAGTTAGCGACACCAGCAACCATAGTCAATTGTCTTCCGGGGGCCAGAGCAGGCGACATTGAAGGAAATTTGAAATTGCTGGCTAAGGCTAAGCGTAAATTTGGTAAGATTGTAATTCACGTCGGCAGTAATGACACTCGGTTACGCCAATCGGAGGTCACTAAAATGAACATTAAATCGGTGTGTAACTTTGCAAAAACAATGTCGGACTCTGTTGTTTTCTCTGGGCCCCTCCCCAATCAGACCGGGAGTGACATGTTTAGCCGCATGTTCTCCTTGAATTGCTGGCTGTCTGAGTGGTGTCCAAAAAATGAGGTGGGCTTCATTGATAATTGGCAAAGCTTCTGGGGAAAACCTGGTCTTGTTAGGAGAGACGGCATCCATCCCACTTTAGATGGAGCGGCTCTCATTTCTAGAAATCTGGCCAATTTTCTTGGATCCTCCAAACTGTGACTGTCTAGCGTTGGGACCAGGAGGCAGAGCTGTGGTCTTATACACCTCTCTGCAGCTTCTCTCCCCCTGCCATCCCCTCATTACCCCATCCCCGTAGAGACGGTGCCTGCTTCCAGACCACCAATAACCAGCAAAAATCTATTTAAGCAAAAAAATTCAAAAAGAAAAAATAATATAGCACCTTCAACTGCACCACAGACTAAAACAGTTAAATGTGGTCTATTAAACATTAGGTCTCTCTCTTCTAAGTCCCTGTTGGTAAATGATATAATAATTGATCAACGTATTGATTTATTCTGCCTAACAGAAACCTGGTTACTGTTGTGAAAGTGTAGGAACACGGACCCACAACAGGGGGCGCAATGAACGGACAATGGAGAAAGTAAATAACAATTTTTACTGTTGTGAAAATGCACAACCAATACAACAATTGACACTTTGGGTTTACACCGAATTCCACTGGTGTCGTGTGGGCAGGCTCGAAGGTAGGAGACGTCCGTCTCAGTCGAACCGGAACCACCCAGATCTCCTCTGCCACCGACCCCCGGAAATACTGGAACCGCCAAGTCCCGAATTCCCAGGTGGCCACTGCCTCCGCTCGTCGGATCCGGTACTGCTGGCAGGAGAGAGCAACAACACACAGATGTGGATGCGACAGCACCCAGCCACGGAGAGGGGAGAAGCCGCCTCCACCTCTTGACAATATACAGCAGGAAGGTGAGTACTTATTCAAGCAATTTAGCTGTTAGTAGTCAGCAGTCCTGAAACGGTTTACAAATCTTAGCTGGTTATTCAGAATATGAAGGCAGAGAATGTTACCTCAGTCTTAAGGCGATATCTCGGCACTGAGGTGGAGACGCCGTCCTCCTGATATACCTCGGTGCTGAGTAGAAACAGCTGTGTTTGGAGATGGGTGACAGCTGTCACCCAGATTACTCCCATGATGCGGTAGCGCCCTCTGGTGCCTGGAGCCCGCACTCCAGGCAGGGCGCCCTCTGGTGGTGGTGGGCCAGCAGTACCTCCTCTTCAGCGGCCCACACAACAGTTACAGCAGGATGAATATGTTAGTTTAAATGAGTCAACACCCCCGAGTCACACTAACTGTCAGAATGCTCGTAGTACGGGCCGGGGCGGAGGATTAGCAGCAATCTTCCATTCCAGCTTATTAATTAATCAAAAACCTAGACAGAGCTTTAATTCATTTGAAAGCTTGTCTCTTAGTCTTGTCCATCCAAATTGGAAGTCCCAAAAACCAGTTTTATTTGTTATTATCTATCGTCCACCTGGTCGTTACTGTGAGTTTCTCTGTGAATTTTCAGACCTTCTGTCTGACTTAGTGCTTAGCTCAGATAAGATACTTATAGTGGGCGATTTTAACATCCACACAGATGCTGAGAATGACAGCCTCAACACTGCATTTAATCTATTATTAGACTCTATCGGCTTTGCTCAAAAAGTAAATGAGTCCACCCACCACTTTAATCATATCTTAGATCTTGTTTTGACTTATGGTATGGAAATAGAAGACTTAACAGTATTCCCTGAAAACTCCCTTCTGTCTGATCATTTTTTAATAACATTTACATTTACCCTGATGGACTACCCAGCAGTGGGGAATAAGTTTCATTACACTAGAAGTCTTTCAGAAAGCGCTGTAACTAGGTTTAAGGATATGATTCCTTCTTTATGTTCTCTATTGTCATATACCAACACAGAGCAGAGTAGCTACCTAAACTCTGTAAGGGAGTTAGAGTATCTCGTCAATAGTTTTACATCCTCATTGAAGACAACTTTGGATGCTGTAGCTCCTCTGAAAAAGAGAGCTTTAAATCAGAAGTGTCTGACTCCGTGGTATAACTCACAAACTCGTAGCTTAAAGCAGATAACCCGTAAGTTGGAGAGGAAATGGCGTCTCACTAATTTAGAAGATCTTCACTTAGCCTGGAAAAAGAGTTTGTTGCTCTATAAAAAAGCCCTCCGTAAAGCTAGGACATCTTTCTACTCATCACTAATTGAAGAAAATAAGAACAACCCCAGGTTTCTTTTCAGCACTGTAGCCAGGCTGACAAAGAGTCAGAGCTCTATTGAGCTGAGTATTCCATTAACTTTAACTAGTAATGACTTCATGACTTTCTTTGCTAACAAAATTTTGACTATTAGAGAAAAAATTACTCATAACCATCCCAAAGATGTATCGTTATCTTTGGCTGCTTTCAGTGGTGCCGGTATTTGGTTAGACTGTTTCTCTCCGATTGTTCTGTCTGAGTTATTTTCATTAGTTACTTCATCCAAACCATCAACATGTTTATTAGACCCCATTCCTACCAGGCTGCTCAAGGAAGTCCTACCATTATTTAATGCTTCAATCTTAAATATGATCAACTTATCTTTGTTAGTTGGCTATGTACCACAGGCTTTTAAGGTGGCAGTAATTAAACCATTACTTAAAAAGCCATCTCTTGACCCAGCTATTTTAGCTAATTATAGGCCAATCTCCAACCTTCCTTTTCTCTCAAAGATTCTTGAGAGGGTAGTTGTAAAACAGCTAACTGATCACCTGCAGAGGAATGGTCTATTTGAAGAGGTTCAGTCAGGTTTTAGAATTCATCATAGTACAGAAACAGCATTAGTGAAGGTTACAAATGATCTTCTTATGGCTTCGGACAGTGGACTTATCTCTGTGCTTGTTCTGTTGGACCTCAGTGCTGCTTTTGATACTGTTGACCATAAAATTTTATTACAGAGATTAGAGCATGTCATAGGTATTAAAGGCACTGCGCTGCGGTGGTTTGAATCATATTTGTCTAATAGATTACAGTTTGTTCATGTAAATGGGGAATCTTCTTCACAGACTAAAGTTAATTATGGAGTTCCACAAGGTTCTGTGCTAGGACCAATTTTATTCACTTTATACATGCTTCCCTTAGGCAGTATTATTAGACGGTATTGCTTAAATTTTCATTGTTACGCAGATGATACCCAGCTTTATCTATCCATGAAGCCAGAGGACACACACCAATTAGCTAAACTGCAGGATTGTCTTACAGACATAAAGACATGGATGACCTCTAATTTCCTGCTTTTAAACTCAGATAAAACTGAAGTTATTGTACTTGGCCCCACAAATCTTAGAAGCATGGTGTCTAACCAGATCTTTACTCTGGATGGCATTACCCTGACCTCTAGTAATACTGTGAGAAATCTTGGAGTCATTTTTGATCAGGATATGTCATTCAAAGCGCATATTAAACAAATATGTAGGACTGCCTTTTTGCATTTACACAATATCTCTAAAATCAGAAAGGTCTTGTCTCAGAGTGATGCTGAAAAACTAATTCATGCATTTATTTCCTCTAGGCTGGACTATTGTAATTCTTTATTATCAGGTTGTCCTAAAAGTTCCCTAAAAAGCCTTCAGTTAATTCAAAATGCTGCAGCTAGAGTACTGACGGGGACTAGCAGGAGAGAGCATATCTCACCCGTGTTGGCCTCTCTTCATTGGCTTCCTGTTAATTCTAGAATAGAATTTAAAATTCTTCTTCTTACTTATAAGGTTTTGAATAATCAGGTCCCATCTTATCTCAGGGACCTCGTAGTACCATATCACCCCAATAGAGCGCTTCGCTCTCAGACTGCAGGCTTACTTGTAGTTCCTAGGGTTTGTAAGAGTAGAATGGGAGGCAGAGCCTTCAGCTTTCAGGCTCCTCTCCTGTGGAACCAGCTCCCAATTCAGATCAGGGAGACAGACACCCTCTCTACTTTTAAGATTAGGCTTAAAACTTTCCTTTTCGCTAAGGCTTATAGTTAGGGCTGGATCGGGTGACCCTGGACCATCCCTTGGTTATGCTGCTTTAGACGTAGACTGTGGGGGGGTTCCCATGATGCACTGTTTCTTTCTCTTTTTGCTCTGTATGCATCACTCCACATTTAATCATTAGTGATTGATCTCTGCCCCCCTCCACAGCATGTCTTTTTCCTGGTTCTTTCCCTCAGCCCCAACCAGTCTCAGCAGAAGACTGCCCCTCCCTGAGCCTGGTTCTGCTGGAGGTTTCTTCCTGTTAAGAGGGAGTTTTTCCTTCCCACTGTTGCCAAGTGCTTGCTCACAGGGGGTCGTTTTGACCGTTGGGGTTTTTCATGATTGTTGTATGGCCTTGCCTTACAATATAAAGCGCCTTGGGGCAACTGTTTGTTGTGATTTGGCGCTATATAAAAAAAAAGTTGATTGATTGATTGATTGATCATTACTGACATAATGTCATACACCAAGTACTGTTCAATGTCTATACAATCGTCTACACTTCTTACTAACTCTATTAACATTTTTACTCATTTGTGTACTGTGCTAACATAATTTCTTTATATTTCTTTTTGAACTTATAAATGTTTCCACACAATTTAATGTGGTTATCCAAATGATTCCATAATTTAACTCCACATACTGACACACACCAACTTTTCAGAGTAGTTCTTACATAATTTACTATAAAGTTACCACATCCCCTCAATCCATACTGTCCTTCTCTCTTACAGAACAGTTTCTGTATATTACATGGCAGTTCATTTTTATTGGCTTTAAACATTAGTAATGCAGTATGAAACTTTACCAAATCAGTCATTTTTACTAATTGTGACCTGATAAACAATTCATTTGTGTGGTCTAGATATCCTACTTTATGCAAAATTCTAACTGCGCGTTTTTGTAATATAACGAGGGGATGAAGTGAACTCTTATAGTTGTTACCCCATACTTCTATACAGTAAGTTAAATAAGGCAAAATCAATGTACAATATAACACTCGAAGGGCATCATGCTCCAACAAATATTTAACTTTATTAATAACTGCGAGACTTTTGGAAACTTTACTCTGTATATATCTAATGTGCTTTTTCCAACTTATTTTTTCATCTATTATTACACCAAGAAATTGACATTCTGATACTCTTTCAATTTGAACACCATTTATACATATCTTTATCTCAGAGTTTACTTTGTAATTTCCGAAAAACATTATTTTAGTTTTATCTAGATTTAAAGATAATTTATTTGTGTCCATCCAACTTTTTAGTTTATTCAATTTCTCATTAATAATACGGGTAAGTTCACTATAATTTTCATTTGCATAAAATATGTTTGTGTCATCCGCAAATAAAATTATTCTCATCACTTTGGATATATTAAATATGTCATTTATATATAAATTAAATAACTTTGCTCCCAAAATTGAACCTTGGGGTACGCCGCATAAAATCTCCAAGTTATTTGATGTAAACTCACCCATTTTCACAAACTGCTTTCTCTCCGTTAAGTAACTCTGTATCCATTGCAGTGCAACTCCCCTAACACCATACATTTCTAATTTTTTAATCAAAATTGAATGATTAAGAGTATCAAAAGCTTTCTTTAAGTCTATAAAAATGCCAACTGCATATTTCTTTCTCTCTATAGTATTGGTTATCCCCTCTATGGTTTCAATTACTGCCATTGAAGTGGACCGCTTACTCCTAAAACCATATTGGCATTCATTAAGAATTTCATACTTTCCAATAAATGACTCTAATCTATTATCATATAGCTTTTCCAAAATTTTAGAGAATTGTGGGAGTAAAGAAACTGGTCTATAGTTTGTAAAAATGTGTTTATCTCCACTTTTAAATAGAGGGACAACTTTAGCCATTTTCATTTTGCTTGGAAATTTTCCCGTTATAAAAGATAAATTACAAATATATACAAGTGGTTTGACAATACTTTCTATTACTTTTTTAACCAGTATCATATTAATATCTTGAAAATCAGTTGAAGATTTACTTTTAAATTTTCTAACAATAGTAATAATTTCAAGTTCATCTACAGGAGAGAGAAAAAATGAATTTCTATTTCTCTTAATAAGTACTGGAGCATCAGGACCTTTACCAGAACTTTTATTGGCCAAATCCGGGCCAATATTAACAAAAAAATCATTAAAATGATTTACAGTTTCACTCATCTCATAGTTATCTTTATCCTTCTCAATAAAATAATCTGGATATATCATTTTTCTCCTTCCATGCTGCATAAGATCTTTTAATATTCCCCAAACCTTTTTTGTATCACATTTATTCCTTTCCAGTTGTTTTCTATAATATAATTTTTTACTAGTTCTTAATAGCTCTGTTAGTTTATTCTTATATAGCTTATATTTTCTTTCAGCTTCCTTAGTTTTCAATTTAATAAATATTTTGTAAAGACTATTTTTCATTCTACAAGCATTCTGTAGACTTTTGGTCATCCAAGGACGTTCCACAAATCTTTTTTTACAACTATATTTCTTAATTGGACAGTGTGTGTCATATAATTCCATAGATATCTCCATAAACTTACTATAAGCCCTGTCCACCTCTTTCTCACAATTAAGTTCCAATCCTGGGAATTTAAATCATTGTTCAGGGATTTAATTGCTTCCTCCGAACAAACCCGTTTATAGATGTGTTTTTTCCCTCTACAATCTGTAATTTTGTTGTTATATATAATAAACACTGGTAGATGGTCCGATATATCACAGACCATTAGGCTGCCTGTAATGTCATTCATAGTGCTATTTGTGAAGATGTTGTCAATTAAAGTGGAACTGTGATCTGTTACCCTTCTAGGTCTAGTTATAGTCGGATAAAGGCTCATGCCAAACATCATATTAAGAAAATCATTAGTCCATTTGTGCTTTGTATGATTTAGTATATCTATATTAAAATCTCCACATATAAACATAGTTTTATTTTCCTTCTTTGAAAATATGTTTCCTACAGTCAATGAATAATTCTACATCAGTTCCTGGAGACCGATACAAACAACTCACAGTTACATTTCTCTCCGTATCATTATGGATTTCAATTGTAACAACTTCTAAAACATTATCTATAGCCAGAGTCATATCCTCTACTAATTTAAACCTAATGCTATTATGAATATATAGTGCCACTCCTCCACCTATTTTATTTTTCCTATTAACATACTTAAGTTCATATTCTTCTATTTCAAAGTCAATACCTTTGTCCTCATTAAACCAAGTTTCTGACAAAGCAATTATACTAAATGGACGTGCAAACTGCTGTATATATTCTTTGATAACATTAAAATTAGCATACATACTTCTACAGTTAAAGTGGATAATTGACAGTTTTTCCTTCATTGTCAAACCATGTAGAAAATCATCAACAGTATAATATTTAGAATCAACATTAAATGTAGAGTAAAAAGTATTATCCGGGTCTAGTTCATTTTCTAAGTCTTGAAAATTATAATCAGTATATGAAAATAGATTCAGTTGCTCCAAATGCATTGTCCTTTGATATACGAGGGCTGTCCATAAAGTATAGGTCCTTTTAATTTTTTTCAAAAACTATATGGATTTCATTCATATGTTTTTACGTCAGACATGCTTGAACCCTCGTGCGCATGCGTGAGCTTTTCCACGCCTGTCGGTGACGTCATTCGCCTGTGAGCACTCCTTGTGGGAGGAGTCGTCCAGCCCCTCGTCGGAATTCCTTTGTCTGAGAAGTTGCTGAGAGACCGGCGCTTTGTTTGATCAAAATTTTTTCTAAACCTGTGAGACACATCGAAGTGGACATGGTTCGAAAAATTAAGCTGGTTTTCAGTGAAAATTTTAATGGCTGATGAGAGATTTTGAGGTGATTCTGTCGCTTTAAGGACTTCCCACAGTGCGAGATGTCGCGCAGCGCTCTCAGGTGCCATCGTCAGCCTGTTTCAAGCTGAAAACCTCCACATTTCAGGCTCTATTGATCCAGGACGTCGTGAGAGAACAGAGAAGTTTCAGAAGAAGTCGGTTTCAGCATTTTATCCGGATATTCCACTGTTAAAGGAGATTTTTTTTAATGAAAGACGTGCGGACGGGTCCGCGCGTCGGGACGCAGCCGACGCGGTGCGGCGGCACAGGAAAAACCCCTCTGTGTTGATAACCATTTGTAAAATCCAGGTGGCTTTTGATGGCTTTCAGTGGAGTGAGTATATGAGAAATTGTTTAACAGGCAGGACATGTTCCAACTTGTCCTTAAGGCTTCCAATGGAGGTGTTTTTCCTGTGGCGGAGCGTCGCGGCGGCTGCGAGCGCTGCACAACGTCTCGCTCCGTGGGAAGACAGAATCACCTCAAAATCTCTCATCAGCCGTTAAAATTTTCACTGAAAACCAGCTTAATTTTTCGAACCATGTCCACTTCGATGTGTCTCACAGGTTTAGAAAAATTTTGATCAAACAAAGCGCCAGTCTCTCAGCAACTTCTCAGACAAAGGAATTCCGACGAGGGGCTGGACGACTCCTCCCACAAGGAGTGCTCACAGGCGAATGACGTCACCGACAGGCGTGGAAAAACTCACGCATGCGCACGAGGGTTCAAGCATGTCTGACGTAAAAACATATGAATGAAATCCATATAGTTTTTTAAAAAAATAAAAAGGACCGTTACTTTATGGACAGACCTTGTAATTCTGAATCTGTACTCATCTTTTTTTTTTAAATAAAAATGAATTCTATACTATTAGTAATAATCGATCAAGAATTACCATCTCTTGATTCATCTTTGTCTTTGTGTTCATCAAAGGCTCAAAATTCACCAGTAACTAGATCTCTAGTAGTAGTAGTAGTAGTAGTAGTAGTAGTAGTAGACGTCCCCTCATAAATATCTAAGTCACTGAGGTTCTTAACCACCAACACCTTAGCCTCCTCCGGTGACCCATTGAGCTTAATAAAAACTTTACAGTTATTTACCCAAGTGCTTTGGATCTTTTTTAGTTTCCTCAGGTGTCTGGCTTTTCTGGCAATTTCGTCATTTTTCCGTGTCAGGTGATCGTTCATATAGACATTAGTACCTTTCAGTTTTCTTCCTTGTTTAATTAAGGTAATCTTTTTCTTGAGATTTGCAAAACGTAATATCAGGGCTGGCACGTCCTCTCGTCTTCTTCTCGGTAATGTGTGACAGGCTTCCAAATCACTTACATCCAGTGAAATATCGTGCACATTGAGAAAGGCTGCTACCTGTTGCTCAATAGAGCTAGACTCTTCCTCACTGGGCTCATTCTGTTTGTTATTCACAATCACCGCATGAGCATACGACCTGGGTTTGATCTTAAACCCCGTGATTACAATATCTTTCATTCTTGTATATTGTTCCAACTCATCAACTTTCCTTTCAAGCTCTGTGATCCTCCTGTTCTTTTCCTTATTTTCCTCTCGTAATTGCTTCACTTCATCCAGAAGCGCAATGATTCTCTTTTGGTCCTGACGGATTAAAGCAACATCTTCCGTTAAAGTATCAAGTGACTTTCTGATTTCGTCACACTCCTCCAAAGAAAGGTTTCTCTTCGATGGCGTCTTTGGACACAAATAGTTTGTTTGCTAACCTACTTCTCGGCTAACTCAGTAGCTGGCTCACCGCTATCGCCTGCATCGGGCCTGATGAATTCTGCCTCGCCGCTGTAGCCTGCGTCAGATCTGGTGGAAGCTGGCTCGCCTCTGTAGCTTGCTTCGGGCCTGTCGGTAGCTGCTCGCTGCTGTAGCCTGCGTCGGGCCTGGTGGATGATGGCTCGCCGCTGTAGCCTGCGTCGGGCCTGGTGGATGATGGCTCGCCGCTGTAGCCTGCGTCGGGCCTGGTGGATGATGGCTCGCCGCTGTAGCCTGCGTCGGGCCTGGTGGATGATGGCTCGCCGCTGTAGCCTACGTCGGGCCTGGTGGATGATCGCTCGCCGCTGTAGCCTGCGTCGGGCCTGGTGGATGATCGCTCGCCGCTGTAGCCTGCGTCGGGCCTGGTGGATGATGGCTCGCCTCTGTAGCTTGCTTCGGGCCTGTCGGTAGCTGCTCGCCACTGTAGCCTACGTCGGGCCTGGTGGATGATGGCTCGCCTCTGTAGCTTGCTTCGGGCCTGTCGGTAGCTGCTCGCCACTGTAGCCTACGTCGGGCCTGGTGGATGATGGCTCGCCTCTGTAGCTTGCTTCGGGCCTGTCGGTAGCTGCTCGCCACTGTAGCCTACGTCGGGCCTGGTGGATGATGGCTCGCCTCTGTAGCTTGCTTCGGGCCTGTCGGTAGCTGCTCGCCGCTGTAGCCTGCGTCGGGCCTGGTGGATGATCGCTCGCCGCTGTAGCCTACGTCGGGCCTGGTGGATGATGGCTCGCCTCTGTAGCTTGCTTCGGGCCTGTCAGTAGCTGCTCGCCGCTGTAGCCTGCGTCGGGCCTGTAAAGATCTGAATTTGGCCAAAGTATGGAGGGAATTACACCCAGATCAAATTGAATATTCATGCTATTTGAGTACACATGGTACCCACTCTCGGATTGACTACTTTTTGGTCTCATTTGGACTTTTCTCAAAAATTAAGGGATGTTGGTATGATAGCATTGTCATTAGTGATCATGTGGCGGTATCGTTAAACTTATATATAGAAACATTTATTTATCCCCCTAAGAGATGGAGATTTCAGTTGAATTACTACAAGACACAAAATTTATAGAATTCTCTCAAGAACACATTAACAATTATTTTGATATCAATCATGACCAGACGGATGCATGTGTTTGATGGGAGGCATTCAAAGCATATATCAGAGGGGAAATGATCAGTTTTACAAAATATAAAGCAAAACAACAACAGATAGAATTGGAGACAATTGAGAAACAAATTAGACTGATGGAACAGGAACTATATAACAATTACAGCCCACAGAAAGCAAAAGAGTAGCAAATTATGAGAGCCAAATATAACAAAGTATCCATAGAAAAAGTTGCAAAAAATTTAATGTGGCTTAAACAGTCATATTATGATCAAGAAGAAAAATGCGGTAAGATGTTGGCTTAGAGACTAAAAAAAAGACAGTTAGATAGAGCAATCAATAGCATTAAGACACCAACAGGAGGCGTAGCTACAGATCCAGTAGAGATTAATAACATTTTTAGGGATTTCTATGAGACCCTGTATACATCAGAGCGCGTAGATAACACACATTGTCAAAATTCCTTTTTAGAGAAATTGAGATTTCAGTCCCTGTCAGAAAATGAGCGTGAGGAACTGGATTGCAACCTAACAATGAAGGAATTAGCAGAAGCCATCCAAAGTATGCCGAGCGGGAAAGCACCAGGACCAGACGGCTTCCCAATTGAATTTTACAAGACATTTGGGGAGAAGCTTCTGGCCCCACTTTTGGACATGTATAAGGAATCCTATATGAAGGGAATACTCCCCCATCTCTGAGACTTGCAACAATAAATTTAATCCTGAAACCAAACAAACCTCCAAATGAATGTTCCTCTTTTAGACCTATTAGCTTGATGGGCTGTGATATTAAAATACTTTGTAAGGCCTTGGCCAGAAGATTGGAGTCTCATTTACCCCAACTGGTGGTAAATGATCAAAATGGTTTTGTCGGGAACAGACATGGATTTCATAATATTCGGCATGTTCTGAACATATTATATGAAACAAACAATTCAAATGATACAGCCATGTTATCCTTAGATGCGCGTCAGGCCTTTGATAGGATTGAGTGGGGGTTCCTTTTAAAGGTGATTCCGCGGTTTGGTATCGGTGGTAATTTCTTGAGCTGGATAAAGTTTTTGTATGCAAGTCCAACCGCTGAAATATTGACTAACAATAATTTTTCTAAACCATTTACTCTCCACCGATCTACTAGACAAGGGTGTCCATTATCACCTCTGCTATTCATGTTGGCTATAGAGCCCTTGGCATATGGCTATAACAGCTCATAAAGGCATCACAGGTATAACCATTGGAGGATATGAGCCCCATATAGCTTTATACGCAGATGATATAATTTTGTTTTTGACAAAGTTAAAAGATAGTATTCCCCAACTACTAGATTTGATAGAGACATTTGGAATCATATCAGGTTATGAAATAATTCCAAATCTACATTAATGTTTATGAACAAGAACGAAAGATTGCAACCTTCTATAGATACGCCATTCACAGCTACCAAAGAAGGTTTTACATATTTGGGGATTAAGATCAGTCCTGATGTAAAACAGATGGTTTCTTTGAATTATGACCCTCTGGTGGACGGGGTGAGGGAGATGCTAAATCGCTGGACCAGGATGCCTATATCTATGATTGGGCGCATAAATATAATTAAAATGCTGATTTTACCAAAGTTTTTATACCTATTTCTATCACTCCTGTTGTGTGGGCCGCTGAAGAGGAGGTACTGCTGGCCCACCACCACCAGTGGGCGCTCTGCCTGGAGTGCGGGCTCCAGGCACCAGAGGGCGACGCCGCCTCACAGGAGCAGCCAAGGTGACAGCTGTCACCCATCACCTGAGACAGCTGACAGCAATCATCAGTGGGGTATATCAGCAGGACAGCATCTCCACCTCATTGCCGAGATATCGTTTCTACCTGAAAGGTAACGTATCAAAGCTGACGGAGTGTATCCTTTTGGATTAGTGCTTAGATTGTGGATTACTGTTCCAACGAGAGGTGGAGGTAACTTCCCTGCTGTTCGGAGTCTTGGGTGCAAACGCGCCCCCATCTAACTGTTCTTTGTTCCTCGCCAGCAGTACCAGGTCCGACACGCGGAGGCAGTGGCCACCTGGGAGTTCGGGACTTGGCGGCTCCAGTATTCCCGGGGTCCTGTGGCGGAGGAAGCCGTGTGGTTCCGGTCTTACCTTGGAGAGGCGTCTCCTATCTTCGAGCCTGCCCACACGACACTTTTGTGAATTGACTGTTGTCCATTTCCATGATTGGTTGTATTCGTTGTGCACGTTCACAACAGTAAAGCCTTGTTATTTGACTTTCTCCATTGTCCGTTCATTTGCGCCCCCTGTTGTGGGTCCGTGTACTGACACTTTCCCAACAACTCCCTCTTTCTTTACCAAAAAAAAATTTTTTCAGCATTAATAGTATACTGAATCAATTTATCTGGAATGGTAAAAGAGCCAGGCTGCAATTAAAATTATTATATATATATATATATATATATATATATATAAATTCCTTCCTTCCTCCAGAGCAAGGAATTTTAGCTGAGGAAGCTTCTGCGATTTGAAGCGAAACGTCCTCGCGTCAAGCAACCCAGTCCAGTCGAAGATTCAAGCTTCTCTACTATGGAAACCACCTGGACAACTGAGAGCCTACACAGAAAATAGAAGAGACATCAACATTTGGGCTTCCTGTCAAACTTTATTTATACTCTGCAAATGTTAATAGACTGATTAAACAAACAAAAAACCCCTTTCTTCAAAATACCATCCGGGAGTGGTACGCTGCACACAAGCAGGTTGGAGACACTCCAGCATTATCACAGTTTGCCCCTATATGGGGTAATAACAGTTTTATTCCAGGGAGATCAGATGGTGGATTTAGGATGTGGTTCAATAAAGGTGCTGCTAAAATCTCGGATTTGTATGCAGAAGGGAGCTTGTTGCCATATAACCAACTGTGTGAGAAATATGATATTCCAAGGAAGCATTTCTTCAAATACCTCCACCTTAAACATTTTATTTTATCTACACATAAACAACTGTCTGTACCCCCATTATCTAAAGTCGAGGATTTAACTTTATCTCACATTGAGGGCAGAAGACAACTATCATTGTTCTACCATTTACTGTTACAACATTCAAAAGAGTCATCCTTTAAAAAGTTGGAGGCGTGGATGAGTTATTTAAAGGACGATATACCGGAAACTGACTGGCAAAGGGCCTGTCAACACTAGATATAAACTGCTACAATATAAGTGGTTAATGTGCACCTACCTTACACCTTGCAGGTTGAATGATATATTCCCTAATGTACCTGATACTTGTGTGAGAGAAGAAAAAGGCACTCTAATTCATTGTTTGTGGGAATGCTCAAAGATACACCCATTTTGGAAAAATGTATTACACTGTATCATCCTTTTGATGCACTGCCTCTACTGGTGGTTGGCTCTCACTGCGGTATTGTATCACTTCCTGTTCCTGAGCACAGCGGTGTTTTGCTGTATCTGTTACCTGTTTAATCTGCGTAGTTAGATTGATCTAGTTATCTAGATAATGATTTGTTTCACAGTGTAATCTTCACGTGCCTTAACTAAAGCACTCCCTCTGCTGAATCACCTCTAAATTATTTACACATTATTCACTTTGTGTGTTTTTAGGAATCCGCTAGCTTAGCGCAGCTACTAGCTCTTAGCCGGTTTAGCATGGCGGCTTCTCCTGTCTCTCCCGCACTTTTCTGCTCTGGGTGTGAAATGTTTAGTTATTCCTCGGCCTCCTTTAGCAGTAATGGTACTTGTAAAAAGCGTAGCTTATTCGTAGCTTTGGAGGCCAGGCTGGGCGAATTGGAGACTCGGCTCCGCACCGTGGAAAATTCTACAGCTAGCCAGGCCCCTGTAGTCGGTGCGGACCAAGGTAGCTTAGCCGCCGTGAGTTCCCCTCCAGCAGATCCCGAGCAGCCGGGAAAGCAGGCCAACTGGGTGACTGTGAGGAGGAAGCGTAGCCCTAAAGAGAAGCCCCGTGTACACCGCTGTTGGGTTTGCACCCTGTTTTTAAAGAAATGAGAGGCACAAACACTGAAAAGAAACCAGTCAGAGAGAGACAAATATATATATATTTTTTGCTCTGCGCAGAGTAGGAGAACAAGAAGCAGCTTATGTGCTAAGCTCCAAAGCTCTCCCAAAATCCCCTCCTCTGGCCCAGCCTTTTATTTAGTTCATCAACATGAGAAAAAACAAACAAGGACAGTCGGGAGAGGTTACACATGAGTCATGTCTGCAAGAGGGTGATAGCAAAGCAAGGTAACGGCTGAAACCTTCCATTCCTGCAACATGAGCCTTGTGGCTCGTCAAAGCAGGATAAGGCACTTATGCAAAATGAAAAATAGTTTGCTCAATCATGAAGAATGCAGACAACAAGTCTTTCTTTCTAAAACCTCCTCTTCTCACTAAAAGGAAAAATAATATAAGCATAAACTAAAGAAAATAAATGATAATATGAGCATGAACTATATAAAATCCTTGACATAATCCTCCCTGTTTATAGTTTATTTACATAAGGCTAAGAGTGTGTTAACTCATCACATCAACAGTTCAAGCTTGAACTGGAGTTGTGAGCTTTTCAATATCATCATAATTCTCAACACAGTCATTATAGTTTTCTCCACTAAGGTCTGACTGTTTCAATGTTTGATATTTTGGCATAGTTTGTTGGAAGGCCAGATTACACTGTACAAATGTATTTGAGACCATTTTGCCAACCATTGTTTTGATATAAGGGATCACACAACACATGCAAAGTCCAATCAGAATTAGGACTATAATAACTGGTGTCACCATTTTCAATAGTAACTGCCACCATGGTCCTAAAGTCAACCAGGACCAGGGATTCCACGGCTAGGGTGTCTTTATGCATTGCATCACGAAGTTTATTCAGCTCTTCCAATGCGTCCTGCACATCCGCTGAATGAATGGAGTCTGGGATGAAAGTACAGCATGTTGTGTTCAGCAGAACACAAACTCCTCCCTGTGAACCAGTAAGCAAGTCTAAAACCATGCGATTTTGCATCACCATGGTACGTAAAGCATCTATTTCAGTGTTTTGAGCTGCTACTATTTTCTCAGTTACATTCATGAACAGACCCAATCGATAATTCAGAGTTTCAATCATTAATGAATTTTTTACCACTCCTATCCAGGGGAACAATGAATGTGCTATTTTATCTCCTACAGACCACAATTTTTGGTCCTTTGGTACATCCGAGCCCCACATGTGATCATGTGGTAACACATCTGGGTATATCGATCTCCTCCGTCTGGTGCTACCATTCTTCTCTGTGGAGGTCCTTGGCACTACCACATATGTATGGTCAGTCACCTGGGTAGGTGAACACACACCACCCCAATTTGGTGGGAGACTCATGTACAGTCTGGAACCACAAAGCCAATAGATGTCATCATACACCGGAGTACCATTTACAGGTGGTAGCAAAAACTTACTAACATAAGCACATGATTCATCCGTTCCCCATGGACAGGAGCCTGTATAATTACATCCCTGTCCAATGTGATGAAAATAAGTACCATCCACATAATATGTTTTGGTTAGGCTTAAATTATTTGATAAAACATACGTTTGGGTACACAGACATTTCTTAATTTTACCTACAGTTTTATTCCCTGTCCCGTAAAAGCAAATCGGGAATGGCCGTTGTGATGACAATTTAACATGTGATGATATTTTTGCATTTCCCTTCAGTCTAGTCAATGGAGCAGCACTTGGGCACTATCATATAAGTGGTTGCACTGAGGCAAGTGGTGTTACGTCTTGTCAGATTTGCTGAGAACTGTTGCCCCCGAAATACAGTTTGATTATGCATCCGTATGATAAGACATTCTGTCACCCTAGCAGGGTACGGTTTAGCCGTCAGAGCTGGGTGTGTTGAGGATATAGGCATTTGCGAACAAACATAACAATTAGTAACATGTAATTCCATAGCCAATAAATGAACATATCTGTACCACATATTAGTATGGTATATAACTAAGAACGATACGATTGCGAGCTCTTGCTTGCCTCTACTGGTGGTTGGCTCTCACTGCGGTATTGTATCACTTACTGTTCCGGAGCACAGCGGTGTTTTGCTGTATCTGTTAGCTGTTTAATCTGCGCAGTTAGATTGATCTAGTTAACTAGATAACGATTTGTTTCACAGTGTAATCTTCACATGTCTTAACTAAAGCACTCCCTCTGCTGAATCACCTCTAAATTATTTACACGTTATTCACTTTGCATGTTTTTAGGACTCCGCTAGCTTAGTGCAGCTACTAGCTCTTAGCCGGTTTAGCATGGGGGCTTCTCCCGCACTTTCTGCTCTGGGTGTGCTTTCCCTGTGCACAGCTACGTGTAACACACAACCAAAATGTGCTTCAACTAAATTACGCTGGAGCTGACACAACAGACGCAGTAGCTATCTTCACCTGGGGAAACGGGGCTACAACTGTAACACAGGAAGCACAGCGACCCGTGCCACAGAGCTCCGCCGTGCGCGTTCACCCATTAAAGACACACTCATGCAGCTCCCGTTTTACCTCTTATCCGGTCGAAGTGTGACGCGAAGCCGTCGCTATTCACACTTCCACAACAACCAACAGACAAGGCAACAACACAGGAACACGGCTGCAAGAGAGCTCAAATCACTATTCAATAATGGGTTCTCCGACACGCACCATCCGGGTGGAGAGCACCCGCAACTGGTCCGGATAACTTCTGACGTCTGCTGCCGCCTTCCCGGCACAGTACCGCCTCTGCTACCGCTGGGTCCATGATGTATTGGCCAGAGACTACTGTTATATGTTGGACACAGGCGGAGAACCGACCAGCGTTTGACAGGACCCAGCAAAAAGGAAACAGAGCACGGTTCAAAGGATAACAGAATTTAATAACATAACAGTGAGTGCTAAATTACTAACAAATAAGTGCGCGGTCTGGCGAGGTGGAAAGACGGTGCGCTCCCAGCAGCACAAACGGTCCGGACCCAGAACAGTTCGGACCCAAGGACCCCGCCGACACCCCCCCAGGTGGCCGCGACCAACCGAGTCTGTGAAAGAAGAAACCATCATGTGAGTCCACCACTCCACACACAGAGAGACCACTCAAAGGTGTACATAAACAGCAAACACTTCCTGGCTTAATCACCAATCAGCTTCCCACCCTGCAGGCATGGAACACCCAGTTCAATTCTCCACTGCAGTGGAAGCTGATTAAACGACTAACATAACAGCTCAATATAATAAGGTGTGAGGGACACCACATTTACTGACTGTACTCATGTTAGTCACAAAACCTAAAGTACCTCAGGAAGTGTGCTGATGAGCGTGAGACCTCACCCCCTCCTCTTTCACAGAACATGGCATCAAACCTGGTACGGTCTCTGCGTCCATGATGATGAGATGGTTCTCCAAACGTCGATCTCACCCGTCTGGTCACAAGGTCGAGTCTCTGGCAAGTACACACTGTGTACCCCAGACTTAAATGCAACCATGCCCCAATCCATAAAGATGCACCACAGCTGTGAGTCCTGACGAGCTGCACATGACAAGCTTCAGGTGATCAGGGTGAAGTCCTGATAACTCAGCCACACAGTCACTCAGTCCTGAACGCATGCCACCTGGAAGGAAAAACAGAAAACAGAAAACAGAAGACAAACAAAAGCCAGCCAGGCACGCCAGGCACCCCAGCCACAACAGACAGAGCTTTAATTCATTTGAAAGCTTGACTCTTAGTCTTGTCCATCCAAATTGGAAGTCCCAAAAACCAGTTTTATTTGTTGTTATCTATCGTCCTCCTGGTCATTACTGTGAGTTTCTCTGTGAATTTTCAGAACTTTTGTCTGACTTAGTGCTTAGCTCAGATAAGATAATTATAGTGGGCGATTTTAACATCCACACAGATGCTGAGAATGACAGCCTCAACACTGCATTTAATCTATTATTAGACTCAATTGGCTTTGCTCAAAATGTAAATGAGTCCACCCACCACTTTAATCATATCTTAGATCTTGTTCTGACTTATGGTATGGAAATTGAAGACTTAACAGTATTCCCTGAAAACCCCCTTCTGTCTGATCATTTCTTAATAACATTTACATTTACTCTGATGGACTACCCAGCAGTGGGGAATAAGTTTCATTACACTAGAAGTCTTTCAGAAAGCGCTGTAACTAGGTTTAAGGATATGATTCCTTCTTTATGTTCTCTAATGCCATATACCAACACAGTGCAGAGTAGGTACCTAAACTCTGTAAGTGACATAGAGTATCTCGTCAATAGTTTTACATCCTCATTGAAGACAACTTTGGATGCTGTAGCTCCTCTGAAAAAGAGAGCTTTAAATCAGAAGTGCCTGACTCCGTGGTATAACTCACAAACTCGCAGCTTAAAGCAGATAACCCGTAAGTTGGAGAGGAAATGGCGTCTCACTAATTTAGAAGATCTTCACTTAGCCTGGAAAAAGAGTCTGTTGCTCTATAAAAAAGCCCTCCGTAAAGCTAGGACATCTTACTACTCATCAACTCAATCAATCAATCAACTTTTTTCTTATATAGCGCCAAATCACAACAAACAGTTGCCCCAAGGCGCTCCATATTGTAAGGCAAGGCCATACAATAATTATGAAAAACCCCAACGGTCAAAACGACCCCCTATGAGCAAGCACTTGGCAACAGTGGGAAGGAAAAACTCCCTTTTAACAGGAAGAAACCTCCAGCAGAACCAGGCTCAGGGAGGGGCAGTCTTCTGCTGAGACTGGTTGGGGCTGATGGAAAAAACCAGGAAAAAGACATGCCGTGAAGGGGGGCAGAGATCGATCACTAATGATTAAATGCAGAGTGATGCATACGGAGCAAAAAGAGAAAGAAACAGTGCATCATGGGAACCCCCCACAATCTACGTATAAAGCAGCATAACCAAGGGATGGTCCAGGGTCACCTGATCCAGCCCTAAGTATAAGCCTTAGCGAAAAGGAAAGTTTTAAGCCTAATCTTAAAAGTAGAGAGGGTGTCTGTCTCCCTGATCTGAATTGGGAGCTGGTTCCACAGGAGAGGAGCCTGAAAGCTGAAGGCTCTGCCTCCCATTCTACTCTTACAAACCCTAGGAACTACAAGTAAGCCCGCAGTCTGAGAGCGAAGCGCTCTAATGGGGTAATATGGTACTACGAGGTCCCTAAGATAAGATGGGACCTGATTATTCAAAACCTTATAAGTAAGAAGAAGAATTTTAAATTCTATTCTAGAATTAACAGGAAGCCAATGAAGAGAGGCCAACACGGGTGAGATATGCTCTCTCCTGCTAGTCCCCGTCAGTACTCTAGCTGCAGCATTCTGAACCAACTGAAGGCTTTTTAAGGAACTTTTAGGACAACCTGATAATAATGAATTACAATAGTCCAGCCTAGAGGAAATAAATGCATGAATTAGTTTTTCAGCATCACTCTGAGACAAGACCTTTCTGATTTTAGAGATATTGCGTAAATGCAAAAAGGCAGTCCTACATATTTGTTTAATATGCGCTTTGAATGACATATCCTGATCAAAAATGACTCCAAGATTTCTCACAGTATTACTAGAGATCAGGGAAATGCCATCCAGAGTAACGATCTGGTTAGACACCATGCTTCTAAGATTTGTGGGGCCAAGTACAATAACTTCAGTTTTATCTGAGTTTAAAAGCAGGAAATTAGAGGTCATCCATGTCTTTATGTCTGTAAGACAATCCTGCAGTTTAGCTAATTGGTGTGTATCCTCAGGCTTCATGGATAGATAAAGCTGGGTATCATCTGCGTAACAATGAAAATTTAAGCAATACCGTCTAATAATACTGCCTAAGGGAAGCATGTATAAAGTGAATAAAATTGGTCCTAGCACAGAACCTTGTGGAACTCCATAATTAACTTTAGTCTGTGAAGAAGATTCCCCATTTACATGAACAAACTGTAATCTATTAGACAAATATGATTCAAACCACCGCAGCGCAATGCCTTTAATACCTATGGCATGCTCTAATCTCTGTAATAAAATTTTATGGACAACAGTATCAAAAGCAGCACTGAGGTCCAACAGAACAAGCACAGAGATGAGTCCACTGTCCGAAGCCATAAGAAGATCATTTGTAACCTTCACTAATGCTGTTTCTGTACTATGATGAATTCTAAAACCTGACTGAAACTCTTCAAATAGACCATTCCTCTGCAGGTGATCAGTTAGCTGTTTTACAACTACCCTCTCAAGAATCTCATCACTCATCACTAATTGAAGAAAATAATAACAACCCCATGTTTCTTTTCAGCACTGTAGCCAGGCTGACAAAGAGTCAGAGCTCTATTGAGCTGAGTATTCCTTTAACTTTAACTAGTAATGACTTCATGACTTTCTTTGCTAATAAAATTTTAACTATTAGAGAAAAAATTACTCATAACCATCCCAAAGACGTATCGTTATCTTTGGCTGCTTTCAGTGATGCCGGTATTTGGTTAGACTCTTTCTCTCAGATTGTTCTGTCTGAGTTATTTTCATTAGTTACTTCATCCAAACCATCAACATGTTTATTAGACCCCATTCCTACCAGGCTGCTCAAGGAAGCCCTACCATTAATTAATGCTTCGATCTTAAATATGATCAATCTATCTTTATTAGTTGGCTATGTACCACAGGCTTTTAAGGTGGCAGTAATTAAACCATTACTTAAAAAGCCATCACTTGACCCAGCTATCTTAGCTAATTATAGGCCAATCTCCAACCTTCCTTTTCTCTCAAAAATTCTTGAAAGGGTAGTTGTAAAACAGCTAACTGATCATCTGCAGAGGAATGGTCTATTTGAAGAGTTTCAGTCAGGTTTTAGAATTCATCATAGTACAGAAACAGCATTAGTGAAGGTTACAAATGATCTTCTTATGGCCTCAGACTGTGGACTCATCTCTGTGCTTGTTCTGTTAGACCTCAGTGCTGCTTTTGATACTGTTGACCATAAAATTTTATTACAGAGATTAGAGCATGTCATAGGTATTAAAGGCACTGCGCTGCGGTGGTTTGAATCATATTTATCTAATAGATTACAATTTGTTCATGTAAATGGGGAATCTTCTTCACAAACTAAGGTTAATTATGGAGTTCCACAAGGTTCTGTGCTAGGACCAATTTTATTCACTTTATACATGCTTCCCTTAGGCAGTATTATTAGACAGCATTGCTTAAATTTTCATTGTTACGCAGATGATACCCAGCTTTATCTATCCATGAAGCCAGAGGACACACACCAATTAGCTAAACTGCAGGATTGTCTTACAGACATAAAGACATGGATGACCTCTAATTTCCTGCTTTTAAACTCAGATAAAACTGAAGTTATTGTACTTGGCCCCACAAATCTTAGAAACATGGTGTCTAACCAGATCCTTACTCTGGATGGCATTACCCTGACCTCTAGTAATACTGTGAGAAATCTTGGAGTCATTTTTGATCAGGATATGTCATTCAAAGCGCATATTAAACAAATATGTAGGACTGCCTTTTTGCATTTACGCAATATCTCTAAAATCAGAAAGGTCTTGTCTCAGAGTGATGCTGAAAAACTAATTCATGCATTTATTTCCTCTAGGCTGGACTATTGTAATTCATTATTATCAGGTTGTCCTAAAAGTTCCCTAAAAAGCCTTCAGTTAATTCAAAATGCTGCAGCTAGAGTACTGACCGGGACTAGAAGGAGAGAGCATATCTCACCCATATTGGCCTCTCTTCATTGGCTTCCTGTTAATTCTAGAATAGAATTTAAAATTCTTCTTCTTACTTATAAGGTTTTGAATAATCAGGTCCCATCTTATCTTAGGGACCTCGTAGTACCATATCATCCCAATAGAGCGCTTCGCTCTCAGACTGCAGGCTTACTTGTAGTTCCTAGGGTTTGTAAGAGTAGAATGGGAGGCAGAGCCTTCAGCTTTCAGGCTCCTCTCCTGTGGAACCAGCTCCCAATTCAGATCAGGGAGACAGACACCCTCTCTACTTTTAAGATTAGGCTTAAAACTTTCCTTTTTGCTAAAGCTTATAGTTAGGGCTGGATCAGGTGACCCTGAACCATCCCTTAGTTATGCTGCTATAGACGTAGACTGCTGGGGGGTTCCCATGATGCACTGTTTCTTTCTCTTTTTGCTCTGTATGCACCACTCTGCATTTAATCATTAGTGATCGATCTCTGCTCCCCTCCACAGCATGTCTTTTTCCTGGTTCTCTCCCTCAGCCCCAACCAGTCCCAGCAGAAGACTGCTCCTCCCTGAGCCTGGTTCTGCTGGAGGTTTCTTCCTGTTAAAAGGGAGTTTTTCCTTCCCACTGTAGCCAAGTGCTTGCTCACGGGGTCGTTTTGACCGTTGGGGTTTTACATAATTATTGTATGGCCTTGCCTTACAATATAAAGCGCCTTGGGGCAACTGTTTGTTGTGATTTGGCGCTATATAAAAAATTGATTGATTGATTGATTGATATATATGAGGGTGTCCATCTGTCTCATTCACATTATGAATAAACGTCTTCTGACGTTGCTTCCATTGTTCTCTGGCTCGGTCCACAGTGAGCTGCAATTCTTGGGTCAACCACCAGGCCAGGAATCTGAGGAGCATGAAACACACTAAGATCACAACGCAACCGGCTGCCCTACCAACAGTCCGGCAGTGGCGGCGCTGAGCACGCCGCTCTGGGGTCTGCTGTAGTTCAGTCATGATTGCTAGGATACAGTGTTGTTAACCAACCTCACCTAATAGTGCAAGGATCTCCCTGCTTCACTGGCGTTGAGACAATCTATTGCTAATTAAATAGACTCCCTTTGTAGCCAGACTTCCCCTTACACTGTGGAGGCAGCCAACACCCGCTGTATCTTACAGTGACTTAGATGTATCCACGTTGATCTCTCCGCTATCTTTACTGCAGTTGGTGTTGTTAACAGCAGTTGGTATGGACCTTCCCAACGAGGACTGGACCAGTTCTTCCTCTTAATCACTCTGATGAACACCCAGTCTCCTGGCTGGACTACTGGAAGGCCGTCCTGTGGGAGATCAAAATTATTCGGCAGTAAATGTGTTTAAGTTATCTCTTTCTGTGTTAATGTCTTTTTCATAAAATCTGCTAATGTTTGTTCCTCATCTGCTGTTTTAGTATCCATGTCAAAAATTGGTAGATGATATGGTCGTCCATAAAGTATCTCAAATGGTGTTAAACCTGATGGTGTTGGTGTTATTCTCATATACAATTTTACTAGGTCCAAACATTCAATCCAGGTTCGTTTTGTCTCTTCCATACATTTCCTTAGTCTTATTTTTATTGTGCCATTTGTCCTTTCCACTAATCCTGCACTTTGTGGGTGGTAAGCACAATGATGTTTTAACTTAATTTTCATGTGTTCTGCTACTCTTTGTACAACTTCATTTACAAAATGTGTTCCATTATCACTGTACAATGTCTCTGGTATTCCATAATACGGAATAATTGTCTTACACAATGCTTTTGCTACTGTTAAAGCATCTGCTTTTTGTGATGGAACAATTTCTACCCATTTTGAAAAGGCATCAATTAATACTAGACAGTACTGATAAGGTCCACATCGATTTAGTTCAATAAAGTCAATCAATCAATCAATCAATCAATTTTTTTATATAGCGCCAAATCACAACAAACAGTTGCCCCAAGGCGCTTTATATTGTAAGGCAAGGCCATACAACAATTATGTAAAACTCCAATGGTCAAAACGACCCCCTGTGAGCAAGCACTTGGCTACAGTGGGAAGTCCATATGAACAATTTGAAAAGGATACTGTGGTTTTGGGAATTGCCCTCTCCGGGGTCTTATATTTCCCTGTGGGTTGTGTTTCAATCAGGTAACACAGGCTTTACAAAAATTTTTTGAGTATAAATTAAATCCATAGGTAGTAAAGTATTGGTCTACCATATATACCATCCCCCCTGTCGACACATGCGTTAACCCATGCATCGCAATTGCGGCTGCTTTGAATAAGCTTTTGGGTAGGATGGGTTTGTTATGTACACAATAAAGTCCTTTGGGGTTGCCCCATTTTTCAACCACAAATGTCGTTCCTGCGCTGGTGCCTGTTTTTGCATATCCAATAAAAGGTCAGAATCTATTAATGGTTCATTGTCTGTCTGAGCTGTGTAAATAGAAGAAGTGCCATATCGACCAGCTGCTGCTTCTTTCGCTATTTTGTCTGCCAGGCAGTTTCCTCTGGAGACAAAATCTGTGCCTCTGGTGTGGGCTGCACATTTACATAATGCCAGGTGTGATGGTAATGTCACTGCTTCTAGCAAATTTGTGAGTAAGCCTGCATGTGTCACTGGTTTCCCTGTAGAGGTTATCATACCTCTTTGTTGCCATTGTTTTGCAAAGAACCAAATTGTTGAAAATGCATATTGACTATCTGTATAGACTGTCAGTTTCTGTCCTTTAGCCAAGATACAAGCTCTGGTTAATGCAATGAGTTCTGCAGCTTAGGCTGATTTAAAATGATTGATCTGCTTTGCTTCAATAACAGTATTTGGTAATTGAACAACAGCATAGCCTGTTAATGCCTGTCCTTTCTGATCTTTGAAACATGAGCCATCCACAAAGTAATGTAGTCCATCTGTAAATGGTTCGTCTGTTAAGTCTGGTCGAGGTAATTGTTGTTTCTGTGTGTCTGCCAAACAATCATGCGGTCCACCGTCTGTCTCAGTAGGTAGGAGCGTGGCGGGATTCAAGGTGTTGCATCTTTCAATGGTAATATGTGGCTGAGACAGTAGCATTGCTGTATAAGCTATCTGTCTAGCAGGCGATAAGAATGTATCCTGTTGTGTGGGCCGCTGAAGAGGAGGTACTGCTGGCCCACCACCATCAGAGGGTGCCCTGCCTGGAGTGCGGGCTCCAGGCACCAGAGGGCGCTGCCGCCTCACAGGAGCAGCCAAGGTGACAGCTGTCACCTATCAACCGAGACAGCTGACATCCATCAGCAGAGGGGTATATCAGCTGGACGGCATCTCCACCTCATTGCCGAGATATCGCTCTACCAAGGAGGTAACGTATCCAACCCAACGAATTGTCTTCTGACTATTGAATACTTTTGCCTTTGCACAGAAAGAGAGAAGAACAGCAGGAGACTGTATTTTGGGATAAGTACTCGCATTCCTGCACTACAGTGTTGTTGTTGATTAGAGGTGGAGGTGGTGTTTCCACCCTACGTGTTGCTGGGTGCAGCCGCACCCACATCTGACTGTTTCTGTTCCTCGCCAGCAGTACCGGATCCGACGAGCGGAGGCAGTGGCCACCTGGGAGTTCGGGACTTGGCGGCTCCAGTATTCCCGGGGTTTGGTGGCGGAGGAAATCGGGTGGTTCCGGTTCGACTCGGACAGACGTCTCCTATCGTCGAGCCTGCCCACACGACACCATTGGAATTGGTTATAACCACAATTGTAATCTGTTGTGTTTGTTGTGCGTATTCACAACAGTAAAGCTTTGTTATTTGACTTTCTCCATTGTCCGTTCATTTGCGCCCCCCTGTTGTGGGTCCGTGTTCCTACACTTTCACAACAGGATATCTCGGCCAGCGTCATGGATCCCGCGGGGCGTCAACTGGCTGTTGAATGGCCAATGGAAGAACAGGGCGCACAGGCGTCCGCAGGAGGGGTGATCGGTGAGTTGCAGCGGATCCTCACCGCTTTCACGACTCGGTTGGATTTGATGACCGAGCAGAACGTCCTCCTGAACCGCAGGGTGGAGGCTCTCGCCGCGCAGGTGGAAGCGCGCCCTCCGGGCGCCACTGCGGCTCTCCCTCCCGTCGACCCTGTGCGTAATAATGACGTTCCACTGGTCGTTCAACGACCCCTCCCTCCTTCTCCTGAAGCATACATAAGCCCCCCAGAGCCGTACGGAGGCTGTGTGGAGACGTGCGCGGATTTCCTTATGCAGTGTTCGCTCGTCTTCGCACAGCGTCCCGTCATGTACGCGACCGACGCTAGCAAAGTAGCTTATGTGATAAATCTGCTTCGTGGTGAGGCACGCGCTTGGGCTATAGCGCTCTGGGAGCAGAATTCACGGCTCCTTCAGACATATGATGGGTTTGTGAGGGAGTTCAGAACAGTGTTTGATCACCCTAATAGAGGAGAGACCGCTTCAGCCGTGCTGCTGTCAATGAGACAGGGGCGCCGGAGCGCAGCTGCCTATGCAGTCGACTTCCGCATCGCGGCTGCGAGGTCCGGCTGGAATAACACTGCCCTCCGCGCCACCTTTGTAAACGGACTGTCGATGGTCCTCAAGGAGCACCTGGTGGCTAAGGACGAACCGCGGGATTTAGATGGGCTCATCGATCTTGTCATACGATTAGACAATCGGTTAGAAGAGCGCCGTCGGGAACGAGACGAAGGGTGTGGCTGGGCACGTGTCGTCCCTCTCCCTTCCAGTTCCGACCGCGTTCCGCCCTCCCCACGCTCCACGGCCCCTGCGCTCCGTGCGGTTACAGCCCCCCCTGCTGACAAAGCTATGGACACGAGTAGGGCAACATTTAGGGCACCAGTTACACAAAGGAGGCTGGCCCACGGAGCGTGTTTTGTTTGTGGCTCGATAGAGCATCAATTAAGAGACTGCCCCGAGCGGTTAATCGCTAAACGCCCGCCCCTAGAAACTGGGCTAGGGGTGGGCCAAGACATTCACGTGGGACACACCCACATCGCCACACGACTCCCAGTTGCAATCCTGTATGAGGATTTAACCCTGAAGGCCCCAGCACTGGTGGACACGGGCTCAGAAGGGAATTTGCTAGACAGCAAATGGTCCAGGGAGATGGGGCCCTCTCTGGTGGCGCTTACCTCGCCTGTGCAGGTATGGGCACTAGATGGCTCCCTACTCCCTCCAATCACTCACAAGACACCACCAGTAACCCTGGTGGTGTCGGGGAATCACCGGGAGGAGATCGAATTTTTTGTGACTCCGACCACCTCCCGTGTGATTTTAGGGTTCCCCTGGATGTTGAAACACAATCCCCGGATCGATTGGCCGTCCGGGGTAGTGGTTCAGTGGAGCGAAACCTGCCATCGGGTATGTTTAGGTTCCTCGGTTCCTCCCGGTTCTCAAGCCAGGGAGGAGGTCAGAGCCCCGCCCAATCTAGGGACGGTGCCGGTGCAGTACCATGACCTTGCGGAGGTGTTCAGCAAGGATCTGGCGCTCACCCTTCCCCCGCACCGCCCGTATGATTGTGCCATTGATTTGGTTCCAGGTGTTGAGTTCCCGTCCAGTAGGCTGTACAACCTCCCACGTTCTGAGCACGAATCAATGGAGACCTACATCCGGAACTCTGTGGCTGCCGGGTTGATCCGGAATTCCACCTCCCCGATGGGTGCGGGTTTCTTTTTTGTGGGGAAAAAGGATGGCGGATTACGTCCATGTATCGATTACAGGGGGCTGAACGAAATCACGGTTCGTAACCGATACCCCTTACCCTTGTTGGATTCGGTGTTCACGCCCCTGCATGGAGCCGAGATATTCACCAAGCTTGATCTTAGGAATGCATATCACCTGGTTCGGATCTGGAAGGGAGACGAGTGGAAGACGGCATTTAACACCCCCTTAGGTCATTTTGAGTACCTGGTCATGCCGTTCGGTCTTACAAACGCTCCCGCGACGTTCCAAGCATTAGTTAATGACGTCTTGCGGGACTTCCTGCACCGATTCGTCTTCGTATATCTAGACGATATACTCATCTTTTCTCCGGATCCTGAGACCCATGTTCGACATGTACGTCAGGTCCTGCAGCGGTTGTTAGAGAACCGGCTGTTTGTGAAGGGCGAGAAGTGTGAGTTCCACCGCACTTCTTTGTCCTTCCTGGGGTTCATCATCTCCTCCAACTCCGTCGCTCCCGATCCGGCCAAGGTTGCGGCGGTGAGAGACTGGCCCCAACCCACAAGCCGTAGGAAGCTGCAACAGTTCCTCGGCTTTGCTAATTTCTACAGGAGGTTCATTAAGGGCTACAGTCAGGTAGTTAGCCCCCTGACAGCCCTGACCTCGCCAAAAGTTCCCTTCACCTGGTCGGATCGTTGCGATGCCGCGTTCAAGGAGTTGAAACGGCGCTTCTCGTCTGCACCCGTTCTGGTGCAGCCCGATCCTAGTCGCCAGTTAGTGGTTGAAGTGGATGCCTCGGACTCAGGGATAGGAGCCGTGCTGTCCCAGAGCGGGAAGACCGATAAGGTCCTTCACCCGTGTGCCTATTTTTCCCGCAGGTTGACCCCGGCCGAACGGAACTATGACGTCGGCAATCGAGAACTCCTTGCGGTGAAAGAGGCTCTTGAGGAGTGGAGACATCTGTTGGAGGGAACGTCCGTGCCATTCACGGTTTTCACTGACCACCGGAACCTGGAGTATATCAGGACCGCCAAGCGGCTGAATCCCAGGCAAGCCCGCTGGTCACTGTTCTTCGGCCGTTTTGACTTCCGGATCACCTACCGTCCCGGGACCAAAAATCAAAGATCGGATGCTTTGTCCCGGGTACACGAAGACGAAGTCAGAATGGAGTCGTCGGATCCCCCGGATCCCATCATCCCGGAGTCCACTATCGTGGCCACCCTCACCTGGGACGTGGAGAAGACCGTCCGGGAGGCCCTGGCACGAAACCCGGACCCCGGAACCGGGCCGAGGAATAGACTCTACGTCCCACCAGAAGCAAGGGCTGCGGTTCTGGACTTCTGTCACGGTTCTAAGTTCTCCTGTCATCCGGGGGTGAAAAGAACCGTGGCAGTCGTCCGGCAGCGCTTCTGGTGGGCGTCCCTGGAGACCGACGTCCGGGATTATATCCAGGCCTGTACCACCTGCGCCAGGGGCAAAGCCGACCACCGCAAATCATCGGGATTGCTACAGCCGCTGCCCATACCTCATCGCCCCTGGTCTCACATCGGCCTGGATTTTGTCACGGGTCTCCCACCATCCCAGGGAAACACCGTCATCCTCACGATAGTGGACCGATTCTCCAAGGCGGCCCACTTCGTGGCCCTCCCGAAGCTCCCAACGGCCCAGGAGACAGCGGACCTCCTGGTCCACCACGTCGTCCGGCTGCATGGGATACCATCAGACATCGTCTCCGATCGCGGTCCCCAGTTCTCCTCGCAAGTCTGGAGGAGCTTCTGCTGGGAACTGGGGGCCACGTTCAGTCTCTCGTCCGGGTATCATAAGCAGAACGGGCCAACCAAGAGATGGAGCAGACCCTACGTTGTGTGACAGCCGTGCACTCGGCGGCCTGGAGTACCCATCTGGCCTGGATCGAGTACGCCCACAACAGTCAAGTGTTGTTATGTGTCGGACGCAGCTCGGAGAACCGACCAGCGTTTGAAGGACCCAGTATGAAATAAGCAGAGCACGGTACAAAGGCTAACTGAATTTAATACATAACAGTGATCATAATAATAATAAAAGGTGCGGTCTGGCGTGGTGCGCTCCCAGCAGCGCTAATGGTCCGGAGCCAGAAGCTGTTTCGGACCCAAGGACCCCGCCGACACCCCCCAGGTGGCCGCAACAACCGAGTCTCAGGAAGTGTGCTGACGAGCGTGAGACCTCACCCTCTCCTCTTTCACAGACCGTGCATCAAACCTGGACATTCTCAGCGTCCGCTGCTGATGAGATGGCTCCCAAGACGACGATCTCACCCGTCTGGTCACAAGGTCGAGTCTCTGGCAAATGCACACTGTGCACTTCAGTCTTAAATGCCAACATACTCCAATCCCTCCAGATGCACCTCAGCTGTGAGTCCTGACGAGTCGCAGGTGATCAGGGTGAAGTCCTAACAGCCTCAGCAACACAGCCACTCAGTCCCAAATGCATGCCACCTGGGAGGAAACACAAAAGGCAAACAAACCGGCAGCCAGGCCCCCCCAGCCATACAACAAGTGTCATCAGCCACCGGCCTCTCCCCTTTTGAGGTGTGTTTGGGGTATCAGCCCCCATTGTTTCCGGTGGTTGAGGGAGAGGTCGGTGTGCCCTCGGTCCAGGCCCACCTGCGGAAGTGCCGTCGGGTGTGGCGTGCCGCCCGTTCTGCTTTGTTGAAGGCCCGGATGAGGGCGAAGACCCATGCAGACCGACGGCGGACCCCGGCCCCAACGTATCGCCCCAGGCAGGAGGTGTGGTTGTCCACCAAGGACATCCCACTACAAGTGGCCTCCCCGAAACTGAAGGACCGCTACATAGGACCATACAAGATCCTCAAGGTCATCAACCCCGCCGCAGTGAGGCTTCAGCTTCCGGCCTCACTGCGGATCCATCCCGTGTTCCACGTGTCTAGACTCAAACCACATCACACCTCGCCCCTCTGTACTCCCGGTCCGGCGCCACCCCCTGCCCGGATCATCGATGGCGAGCCGGCTTGGATTGTGCGCCGGCTTCTGGACGTCCGACGGATGGGCCGGGGCTTTCAATATCTGGTGGACTGGGAGGGGTACGGCCCCGAAGAACGCTCCTGGGTGAAGAAGAGCTTCATCCTGGACCCGGCCCTCCTGGCCGACTTCTACCGCCGCCACCCGGACAAGCCCGGTCGGGCGCCAGGAGGCGCCCGTTGAGGGGGGGGTCCTGTTGTGTGGACCGCTGAAGAGGAGGTACTGCTGGCCCACCACCACCAGAGGGTGCCCTGCCTGGAGTGCGGGCTCCAGGCACCAGAGGGCGCTGCCGCCTCACAGGAGCAGCCAAGGTGACAGCTGTCACCTATCAACCGAGACAGCTGACATCCATCAGCAGAGGGGTATATCAGCTGGACGGCATCTCCACCTCATTGCCGAGATATCGCTCTACCAAGGAGGTAACGTATCCAGCCCAACGAATTGTCTTCTGACTATTGAATACTTTTGCCTTTGCACAGAAAGAGAGAAGAACAGCAGGAGACTGTATTTTGGGATAACTACTCGCATTCCTGCACTACAGTGTTGTTGTTGATTAGAGGTGGAGGTGGTGTTTCCACCCTACGTGTTGCTGGGTGCAGCCGCACCCACATCTGACTGTTTCTGTTCCTCGCCAGCAGTACCGGATCCGACGAGCGGAGGCAGTGGCCACCTGGGAGTTCGGGACTTGGCGGCTCCAGTATTCCCGGGGTTTGGTGGCGGAGGAAATCGGGTGGTTCCGGTTCAACTCGGACAGACGTCTCCTATTGTCGAGCCTGCCCACACGACACCATTGGAATTGGTTATAACCACAATTGTAATCTGTTGTGTTTGTTGTGCGTATTCACAACAGTAAAGCTTTGTTATTTGACTTTCTCCATTGTCCGTTCATTTGCGCCCCCCTGTTGTGGGTCCGTGTTCCTACACTTTCACAACAGTATCCAACTGGTTTCTTTTTATTACCATGTTGTTGTAGCTGCACACATGAATCCCTGTTTTGTGTCCACCATGAGAGTGAATGGCTTGGCATAATTGGGCAGAGATAATACTGTGGAACTCACAAGTTCTTGTTTAAGAGCTGTAAACTGTTCTTCAGCTTCTTTATTCCACTGTATTTTGTCAGTCATATCCATTGGTATAGAGTGTATTAAATCCTGCAATTTCTGCACCTTCTCTGCATAACATGGAATCCAGGCTCTGCAATAAATACAGATACCCAAAAAAGTCATCTTTTCTTTTTTTGTTGACGGTTTAGGCGCTTTGAGAATAGCGTGCTTTCGATCATCTTGTATTCGTTTCCCCTCAGCTGATAGGACGTGGCCTAAATAAGTCACTTGTGGTTGCACAAACTGCAACTTTTGGTTTTTAATTTTACTTCCTGTTTCTGCCAAATGTTGCAAAAGCATCATAGTACATTTTGTACAGCTGTCTTTTGTCTTTCCTGCCACCAAAATGTCATCTACATACACCAAGATTTGTGAATCTTCTGGTGGAGTAAATGAAGATAAGCAACAATTTATTGCTTGTGTAAAAATGGTCGGACTGTCAGCAAAACCTTGAGGGAGTCTTGTATATGTGTATCTTTTCCCTTTGAATGTAAAAGCAAACCAAAATTGAGAGTCTGGATGAACAGGTACTGAGAAAAATGCATTACTGATGTCTATGACAGAGAAGTACATGTTTCCAGGACTTAATCTATTTAGCAGCGTATGTGGGTCTGGGACCAGAGGGGCACTAGTTTCTACTGCAGCATTTACTGCACGTAGGTCTTGTACCATTCGCCAATTCTGATTGTCTGCTTTTTTCACAGGATATATTGGAGTGTTACAGGATGCATCTAAACATTCCCTGATGACTCCTGCTTCCAATAATTCTGCAATAACCGGTTCAATTCCTTTTTCTGTTTCAGGTTTTAACGGATATTGTTTGATCCGTGGTCTCCAATCAGATCGTGGCTTGATTTTGACTGGCGGAATATTTTTCAACAGTCCTACATCTGTGGGTGCATTCACCCAGAGATGAGGAGGCAGTTTGGCCAATAAAGTCTCATCTTCTTGTGTCAACAACACAGATGTTGTTAAATTTCAATCGTCCAGATCTACTTCATGTATCACCGGTGTCGTCCAAGCACTTACAAACATGTATTTCCGATACAAGCCTGTGGATGGACTGAAATCCCACACCGACACTGCATCTGCTTCGTGCCAATCAGTCGCTTCCTCAGCTATTTTAGCAATTCCTGCAAGGTCCTTCCAGGACTGAGTGTCTGCCCTTATCAGTGAAATATGCGGCACAGCCTCAGGTTTTCCTCTGTACCATTTGTCTGCACTTTGGGTCAGCACTACACTACACACAGAGGTGGTTTTTCTGTCTGTGTATAGGTGTGCTACTGTCTGTAATTCTGATGGAACTTTCAGAAATCCTGCTCCATACCTTTCATCCTTTTGTGGAGTGAATAGCATAGTTATGTGTAGATCTTTTGGTGACATCATTACTACATGTTCTCTGTTTTCACAGGTCGTCAGACCTTCCTCCAATAATTGTTCAGTTTGTCTCAACTCCGACAGATCCAAAGAGTACTGCCAGGCCTGGGCCAAATTTGTATATACAGTAGCGGGCTGTCTCACAGCTCTCATACCACCTACTGTTGGTGTGACTCCTATAGATAAGGCAGTCATCAAATCTCGTCCCAGTAAATTTACTGGACAATGGCGCGAATAAACCACAGAGACACAAGCAGTTTGGTTCGTTTCAGGATCTTCAAAATTGACAAACTTCAATATTTTCTCTGAATTCACCTGTCCATTTGCAGATTTTACCCAAACGACTTCTTTTGCAAATTTAGTTCCGGGAGGTCTGTCTGTTATCACTGTCCTACATGCTCCTGTGTCACAGAGAAAATCCATGTCCTGTCCATTTACCTTTAGAGTCACCACAGGTCTTTCTTCCTCTTTATGGCCTCTACTCTCATCCGTGCTTCACTGAGCCATACTTTTGCACACTCTATTTCTCCTTCTTTTCTTGCGTTCCTGTTACCCTTTTTATTTGCTGCTGCTGCTGTAAGTTTTAACACCAAACCTTCACAATCTGGCACAACCAATTTACCTGAAAAGCCATATTTCTTTTTCCATTTAGTTATGTACTTCAGATTTTCCGGATTGCGTTTGTGCATGTATTTTTCGTCGCACTGAAATAGGGGCTTATTTTCTGTGCATGTGTTTCCCATGTTGGTCACCTATTCCCCTTCAATCAATCAATCAATTTTTTTATATAGCGCCAAATCACAACAAACAGTTGCCCCAAGGCGCTTTATATTGTAAGGCAAGGCCATACAATAATTATGTAAAACCCCAACGGTCAAAACGACCCCCTGTGAGCAAGCACTTGGCTACAGTGGGAAGGAAAAACTCCCTTTTAACAGGAAGAAACCTCCAGCAGAACCAGGCTCAGGGAGGGGAAGTCTTCTGCTGGGACTGGTTGGGGCTGAGGGAGAGAACCAGGAAAAAGACATGCTGTGGAGGGGAGCAGAGATCGATCACTAATGATTAAATGCAGAGTGGTGCATACGGAGCAAAAAGAGAAAGAAACAGTGCATCATGGGAACCCCCCAGCAGTCTACGTCTATAGCAGCATAACTAAGGGATGGTTCAGGGTCATCTGATCCAGCCCTAACTATAAGCTTTAGCAAAAAGGAAAGTTTTAAGCCTAATCTTAAAAGTAGAGAGGGTGTCTGTCTCCCTGATCTGAATTGGGAGCTGGTTCCACAGGAGAGGAGCCTGAAAGCTGAAGGCTCTGCCTCCCATTCTACTCTTACAAACCCTAGGAACTACAAGTAAGCCTGCAGTCTGAGAGCGAAGCGCTCTATTGGGGTGATATGGTACTACGAGGTCCCTAAGATAAGATGGGACCTGATTATTCAAAACCTTATAAGTAAGAAGAAGAATTTCACTCTGCAAAGTTCAGGTCAAGCTTCTACCCCGTGGGGCGGACCTTCCTTGGAATCCCCCTCTTTGCAGACTCGTCGGGAATATGTGAGTGTGGTGCATATGGACTTAAAATGACCTACTTTGCAGACAACGGGTCCACTTTTATCCCCTGATAAAATGGGATATCAAGCTGTCCGTGCTTCAGTCACTCACAGTCTCATTCTTTTATTATTACTAAGGAATACTCAGTCAAACAATACCACACATACAGTCCGACACTGTCACACACACACACACTCCCACAACCGCTCCAACTCTCACACATATACAAAATAAATTACAGATTACATCAATGATTGCAGTTACAGACAAGCCCTCATCTTAAAAAAATAATAATAAATCATTTTATATCAAGACATAAATAACACAACAAAATCCTTACAACAAAACAACAAAAACAGAATTTTCTCTCATTCATATCACAAACACACTTAGTCTCACTTTTGCAATAATCAATTAATTCGCATCTCTCTAACTGCTTCTCCTGAAATTTTTTCTTACTCCTCCTGTATTTCTCAGCCGGATGGGGACTCGAACCCCTCCGCCACCTGTGCCAGCAGGACCGGAGACTCTAACTCCCTCCCCCGCACTTTATTCCGGATGGAGACTCGAACCCCTCCGTCAAATGTGCCAGCAGGACCGGAGACTCTAACTCCCTCCCCCGCACTTTATTCCGGATGGGGACTCGAACCCCTCCTCAACATATTTTCCTCACAGGCAGGCAGTAATTACTTACGTTAATTTGTTGCGCCCCTCATTTGGTTCGGAGGCGTCGTCAATCTACTGCGGCGAGCGGAGGTGGACGTCTATAGTCACCGGCCCGACGGAGAATTCACTCCTCAGGACTTTCCTTCGATCCCTCTAGTGGAATCGGCCATGCACGGTCTGCGGTGTGTCTTTCTCCGTTCGCTCGAGAAGATCTGTCGACGCCCCACGTTGGGTGCCAAGAAAAAACTGTTGGGTTTGCACCCTGTTTTTGAAGAAATGAGAGGCACAGACACTGTAAAGAAACCAGTCAGAGAGAGACAAATATATATATATTTTTTTGCTCTGCGCAGAGGAGGAGAACAAGAAGCAGCTTATGTGCTAAGCTCCAAAGCTCTCCCAAAATCCCCTCCTCTGGCCCAGCCTTTTATTTAGTTCATCAACATGAGAAAAAACAAACAAGGACAGTCGGGAGAGGTTACACATGAGTCATGTCTGCAAGAGGGTGGTAGCAAAGCAAGGTAATGGCTGAAACCTTCCATTCCTGCAACATGAGCCTTGTGGCTCGTCAAAGCAGGATAAGGCACTTATGCAAAATGAAAAATAGTTTGCTCAATCATGAAGAATGCAGACAACAAGTCTTTCTTTCTAAAACCTCCTCTTCTCACTAAGAGGAAAAATAATATAAGCATAAACTATAAGAAAATAAATGATAATAATATAAGCATAAACTAAAGAAAATAAATGATAATATGAGCATGAACTATATAAAATCCTTGACAACCGCCAACCCGTTCACATCTCTAACCCTTTTTCCCCACTCGGCGACACACCCGCCGAGGAACAAACTCTGGTTATTGGCGACTCTGTTTAGAGAAATGTGAAGTTAACGACACCAGCAACCATAGTCAATTGTCTTCCAGGGGCCAGAGCAGGCGACATTGAAGGAAATTTGAAACTGCTGGCTAAGGCTAAGCGTAAATTTGGTAAGATTGTAATTCACCTTGGCAGTAATGACACCTGGTTACACCAATCGGAGGTCACTAAAATTAATATTGAATCGGTGTGTAACTTTGCAAAAACAATGTCAGACTCTGTAGTTTTCTCTGGGCCCCTCCCCATTCGGACCGGGAGTGACATGTTTAGCCGCATGTTCTCCTTGAATTGCTGTCTGTCTGAGTGGTGTCCAAAAAATGAGGTGGGCTTCATAGATAATTGGCAAAGCTTCTGGGGAAAACCTGGTCTTGTTAGGAGAGATGGCATCCATCCCACTTTGGATGGAGCAGCTCTCATTTCTAGAAATCTGGCCAATTTTCTTAAATCCTCCAAACCGTGACTATCCAGGGTTGGGACCAGGAAGCAGAGTTGTAGTCTTACACACCTCTCTGCAGCTTCTCTCCCCCTGCCATCCCCTCATTACCCTATCCCCGTAGAGACGGTGCCTGCTCACAGACCACCAATAACCAGCAAAAATCTATTTAAGCATAAAAATTCAAAAAGAAAAAATAATATAGCACCTTCAACTGCACCACAGACTAAAACAGTTAAATGCGGTCTATTAAACATTAGGTCTCTCTCTTCTAAGTCCCTGTTAGTAAATGATATAATAATTGATCAACATATTGATTTATTCTGCCTTACAGAAACCTGGTTACAGCAGGATGAATATGTTAGTTTAAATGAGTCAACACCCCCGAGTCACACTAACTGCCAGAACGCTCGTAGCACGGGCCGAGGCGCAGGATTTGCAGCAATCTTCCACTCCAGCTTATTAATTAATCAAAAACCCAGACAGAGCTTTAATTCATTTGAAAGCTTGTCTCTTAGTCTTGTCCATCCAAATTGGAAGTCTCAAAAACCAGTTTTATTTGTTGTTACCTATCGTCCACCTGGTCGTTACTGTGAGTTTCTCTGTGAATTTTCGGACCTTTCGTCTGACTTAGTGCTTAGCTCAGATAAGATAATTATAGTGGGCGATTTTAACATCCACATAGATGCTGAGAATGACAGCCTCAACACTGCATTTAATCTATTGTTAGACTCGATTGGCTTTGCTCAAAATGTAAATGAGTCCACCCACCACTTTAATCATTCCTTAGATCTTGTTCTGACATATGGTATGGAAATTGAAGACTTAACAGTATTCCCTGAAAACCCCCTTCTGTCTGATCATTTCTTAATAACATTTACATTTACTCTGATGGACTACCCAGCAGTGGGGAATAAGTTTCATTACAGTAGAAGTCTTTCAGAAAGCGCTGTAACTAGGTTTAAGGATATGATTCCTTCTTTATGTTCTCTAATGCCATATACCAACACAGTGCAGAGTAGCTTCCTAAACTCTGTGAGTGAGATAGATTATCTCGTCAATAGTTTTTGTCATGTATCATGTTAGTGTTGGGGTTTTTGTTTGTTCCCTTTTGTGGCTGGGTGGTTAGTGTTTGGGTTTTTGGGTCTGTATGTCTCTTGGCTGCATTCACTGTGCTTGGTGGGGGCGGTACTCAGTGAGTGGGTCACGCCCAGTTCTGGGCCTTTCTACACTTGTTTCCGGGAGTATTTAGACGCTACTAGTGTTGGGAAAGTGTAAGTACACGGACCCACAACAGGGGGCGCAAATGAACGGACAATGGAATAGGTCAAATAACACACTTTACTGTTGTGAATATGCACAACAAGTACAACAGATTACAATAATGGACAAAGTCAAATTCACACAGGTGTCGTGTGGGCAGGCTCGAAGATAGGAGACGCCTCTCCAAAGTAGAACCGGAACCACACGGTTTCCTCCGCCACCAGACCCCGGGAATACTGGAGCCGCCAAGTCCCGAATTCCCAGGTGGCCACTGCCTCCGCGTGTCGGACCTGGTACTGCTGGCGAGGAATAAAGAACAATTAAAGGAGGGCGCGTTCGCACCCCGGAATCCGAACGGCAGGTAAGCTACCTCCACCTCTCGTTGGAAAGTTCTCTCAGAGTAATGCACAAAGTCACAAAGATCACTGTCAAACAGTTAGCTGAGTACGTTACCTTCTCGGTAGAAACGATATCTCGGCAAAGAGGTGGAGACATCGTCCTGCTGATATACTCCTGCCGATCAGATGATTGGTAACAGCTGTTGCAGGTGATGCGTGACAGCTGTCACCCTGGCTGCTCCTGTGAGGCGGCTGCGCCCTCTGGTGCCTGGAGCCTGCACTCCAGACAGGGCGCCCTCTGGTGGTGGGCCAGCAGTACCTCCTCTTCTGGCGGCCCACACAACAACTAGTTGCACTTGGTGTTGCCTGATCGTTGTGCCCTGTGCCAGTGCTTCAAGCTCAGTACTACGTTTTGTTAAGCTGTCTCTTGGTGTTTTGACTGCCTGCCTGTGTTTTTGTCTACGCCTCTGCCTGATGTTTCGGATTTGGTTGCTCTTCTTGGACTGTCTGTTTGTGTACCGAACCTTGCTAAGCACCTCAGTAAAAGCCTCTCTGAACCAGAACCGTTCCAGTGAGTCCTGCATTTGTCTCCTGCCTTCCTCATCTGACAATTGTGATAGTTTTATATCCTCATTGAGGACAACTTTGGATGCTGTAGCTCCTCTGAAAAAGAGAGCCTTAAATCAGAAGTGCCTGACTCCGTGGTATAACTCACAAACTCGCAGCTTAAAGCAGATAACCCGTAAGTTGGAGAGGAAATGGCATCTCAATAATTTAGAAGATCTTCACTTAGCCTGGAAAAAGAGACTGTTGCTCTATAAAAAAGCCCTCCGTAAAGCTAGGACATCTTACTACTCATCACTAATTGAAGAAAATAAGAACAACCCCAGGTTTCTTTTCAGCACTGTAGCCAGGCTGACAAAGAGTCAGAGCTCTATTGAGCCGAGTATTCCTTTAACTTTAACTAGTAATGACTTCATGACTTTCTTTGCTAATAAAATTTTAACTATTAGAGAAAAAATTACTCATAACCATCCCAAAGACATATCATTCTCTTTGGCTGCTTTCAGTGATGCCGGTATTTGGTTAGACTCTTTCTCTCCGATTGTTCTGTCTGAGTTATTTTCATTAGTTACTTCCTCCAAACCATCAACATGTCTATTAGACCCCATTCCTACCAGGCTGCTCAAGGAAGCCCTACCATTATTTAATGCTTCGATCTTAAATATGATCAATCAATCAATCAATCAATCAATCAATTTTTTTATATAGCGCCAAATCACAACAAACAGTTGCCCCAAGGCGCTTTATATTGTAAGGCAAGGACATACAATAATTATGTAAAACCCCAACGGTCAAAACGACCCCCTGTGAGCAAGCACTTGGCTACAGTGGGAAGGAAAAACTCCCTTTTAACAGGAAGAAACCTCCAGCAGAACCACGCTCAGGGAGGGGAGTTGGCTATGTACCACAGGCTTTTAAGGTGGCAGTAATTAAACCATTACTTAAAAAGCCATCACTTGACCCAGCTATCTTAGCTAATTATAGGCCAATCTCCAACCTTCCTTTTCTCTCAAAAATTCTTGAAAGGGTAGTTGTAAAACAGCTAACTGATCATCTGCAGAGGAATGGTCTATTTGAAGAGTTTCAGTCAGGGTTTAGAATTCATCATAGTACAGAAACAGCATTAGTGAAGGTTACAAATGATCTTCTTATGGCCTCAGACAGTGGACTCATCTCTGTGCTTGTTCTGTTAGACCTCAGTGCTGCTTTTGATACTGTTGACCATCAAATTTTATTACAGAGATTAGAGCATGCCATAGGTATTAAAGGCACTGCGCTGCGGTGGTTTGAATCATATTTATCTAATAGATTACAATTTGTTCATGTAAATGGGGAATCTTCTTCACAGACTAAGGTTAATTATGGAGTTCCACAAGGTTCTGTGCTAGGACCAATTTTATTCACTTTATACATGCTTCCCTTAGGCAGTATTATTAGACGGCATTGCTTAAATTTTCATTGTTACGCAGATGATACCCAGCTTTATCTATCCATGAAGCCAGAGGACACACACCAATTAGCTAAACTGCAGGATTGTCTTACAGACATAAAGACATGGATGACCTCTAATTTCCTGCTTTTAAACTCAGATAAAACTGAAGCTATTGTACTTGGCCCCACAAATCTTAGAAACATGGTGTCTAACCAGATCCTTACTCTGGATGGCATTACCCTGACCTCTAGTAATACTGTGAGAAATCTTGGAGTCATTTTTGATCAGGATATGTCATTCAAAGCGCATATTAAACAAATATGTAGGACTGCTTTTTTGCATTTACGCAATATCTCTAAAATTAGAAAGGTCTTGTCTCAGAGTGATGCTGAAAAACTAATTCATGCATTTATTTCCTCTAGGCTGGACTACTGTAATTCATTATTATCAGGTTGTCCTAAAAGTTCCCTAAAAAGCCTTCAGTTAATTCAAAATGCTGCAGCTAGAGTACTGACGGGGACTAGAAGGAGAGAGCATATCTCACCCATATTGGCCTCTCTTCATTGGCTTCCTGTTAATTCTAGAAAAGAATTTAAAATTCTTCTTCTTACTTATAAGGTTTTGAATAATCAGGTCCCATCTTATTTTAGGGACCTCGTAGTACCATATCACCCCAATAGAGCGCTTCGCTCTCAGACTGCGGGCTTACTTGTAGTTCCTAGGGTTTGTAAGAGTAGAATGGGAGGTAGAGCCTTCAGCTTTCAGGCTCCTCTCCTGTGGAACCAGCTCCCAATTCAGATCAGGGAGACAGACACCCTCTCTACTTTTAAGATTAGGCTTAAAACTTTCCTTTTTGCTAAAGCTTATAGTTAGGGCTGGATCAGGTGACCCTGAACCATCCCTTAGTTATGCTGCTATAGACTTAGACTGCTGGGGGGTTCCCATGATGCACTGAGTGTTTCTTTCTCTTTTTGCTCTGTATGCACCACTCTGCATTTAATCATTAGTGATTGATCTCTGCTCCCCTCCACAGCATGTCTTTTTCCTGGTTCTCTCCCTCAGCCCCAACCAGTCCCAGCAGAAGACTGCCCCTCCCTGAGCCTGGTTCTGCTGGAGGTTTCTTCCTGTTAAAAGGGAGTTTTTCCTTCCCACTGTAGCCAAGTGCTTGCTCACAGGGGTAATTATTGTATGGCCTTGCCTTACAATATAAAGCGCCTTGGGGCAACTGTTTGTTGTGATTTGGCGCTATATAAATAAAATTGATTTGATTTATCAGTCTTATAGTTGGAAGAGATATTCCATTGCAGGCTGAAATATGTTTGTTGGGAATATACCCTGAGAATTTTGTTGTGTCTCAACGGCAGTCACTGCTTATTGATTTCGGTCTTTTACAAGCCAGAAGAGTAATTGCATTACTGTGTAAAAGTATGGACGACGTGCCTTCTATTGGAATGTGGACTAAAGAACTGATGTGCTGCCTCGCACTAGAGAAACTAACAAAAAAAAGAGAACAAAAAAAACTTTGCTCACTTATGGAGACCCTATATGGACTTTCTGGAATCTCACTACCCTGAGCTGTGATTAATAACACAAGTTCTGGAACTTATACACTGCTGTGACCCTTTTGGAGAATACTTTATTTTATTTTATTTTGTTTTATTAATGTGATTGATCTCACTGTTTTTTTGTTTTGTTTTGTTTTATATTTTTATCGACGCTGCTGTTGCCGGTTGGGGTTATAGGGGGTTATAATGTTCATGTTCCTCTGTTGATGTTCAAATCTTAAAAAATCATAATAAAAATATGTTTAAAAAAGAGATTTTAGTCTCAACGAGACTCTACCTGGTTAAATAAAGTAAACATAAGATTACAAAAAGACGGGGGTTTAAAAATAAACCCGAACTAAATCGTCTTCAGCAACCCGGTGTCTTTTGCCCTTCTGGCCAGCAGATGTCACTGTCGAGGCCTGTGTTATAAAGCTTTGAGTGTCGTGAAACCTGTTTTGGACTCGGTGTCTGAACCGTTTATTTATTTATTTATTATTTATTGTAATCTTTAAAGTAAACTATACATGAACATCAGAATGTCAGGGGGGAGGCAAAGGCAAAAGCAATTATATATTATATTATATATGTATTATATATATTACATACATTTTCTGTAACACAATGAAAAAAATACAAAAGAAAATGTCTATACAATATATGAGATCAAGAAATGTTGAATATATTAAGTGAGAAGCAGCTATTATATGTAAAGATTGCTTTTTGATTTGAGCTCTTTGCTATGGAGGACAAATACATTTCAATTTCTTTTATAACAGGGAAAAATAAAGTTGTGTTTGAAAATTTACATTTGTGTATGTAGAATTTTGAAAAAACAACAATTTAATTTAATTGTGTGTCTGAACCGTGTTTCATTGCGGCTCGGGGTGAGTGACGTGTTCCAGCGCAATTTCTCCAGCCAATCATGTTCGCGGGTGTAGGATGGATTTCCCCCGTTTCAGTAAGCACGCCCACTAGTGCAGCAAACCACGCCTCCCCGGTGCCACGTCCGGCGTGACGTTGCAGGAGGTCCGGGTGAGAGGAGTCGGAGGTTCGGCAGGTTGAAGGAGGTGAGACGGCGGTGATTATTTATAAGTCCGGTGTCCCGTACAGTTGGAACAGTAAAGAAGTTTTGACGTGAAGTGTATGTTTTTGACGTTAGCACGATGTTGGCTTCCGCCTGTGGTTTATAAATGTCGGAAGTCACCATGGAGACGGTGAACGCAGCACATTATTGTGAAGATGCTGTTGATGTTAAAGGTCTGAATTGTGATTTCGAAGTGATTTATCTGGTTGTGGAGGCAGCGGGCGCGTTTAAAGGTTGAAGATGATGAGTAACGTGCTGTCCTGACTTCCTGCTCCACTTTACTGCTCTGACTGGGTGTTGGCTCCAACAATAAAACATTTCATTCATTCCTTCTGTTAACGCAGTTGTACTTTTGCATTGTTGGCACCAGTTTCCCCAGTCTTGCCGGTAATGCCTGAGCTGTTTTCTTTCTTTAAATGTCTTTTTGGTGGGTATTTGTTGCAGTGTCAGACATCATGGACCCAAACGCCAGCGGACTCACCCAGCAGTTGGCCAAAGTGGGCCAGTCTCACCTCCTGCAGTTTTGGAACGAGCTGAACCCTGAGGAACAGGCCGACTTGATCCTTCAGCTAGAAGAAATGGACTTTGAGGAGATAAACGGATTCTTCCGGAAGGCCATGGAGATGTCTGGCAGCAGCAGACAGGGGAAGATGGACGGGCGCATGGAGCCCGTGCCCCGGGAGGTGCTGGGCAGCGTCACCAGGGACAGGGAGAGACTCAGAGCCTGGGAGGCAGACGGTAAAGAAGACTTACAAACATGTGCCCTTCAAAATAATATTCTACATCTGCTGCACAACTTTGACTATATGAATCCGAGCCTTCCTTTGTACCACACAAGGAAAGGATGGCTCCCTTGTTTCCCCCACTGACAGTAAAATTATCTGTAATATTGGTTAACCTGGGAGATATGTACAGACACCATGACTAAAAAAAAGATTTAAACTCAATGTCCCGCTGCTGCACACAATGATATGTGTGTGTTAAATCAGTTAGAATATCTGCTTAATTCCCACATGAATATTTATTTCAGTTTTTATTCATCATGTCACATTTTCTCTGTACGAACTGACATTCATTGTTTGGACAATTCCCAAAATTGATGGAATTTATTTGTAAAAGTTCTGATTGAATGATTGGGTTCATTTGTGGTTAATTCAGGAATCTTTGACGGTATTTAAGGGCACCAGTAGAACGAGTGCCTTCTTGTGTTTAAGAGCTATGAAAAAAGAATGACGACTTTTCTTTCTGGGGTCACCACCAGCACATCATCTGTCTCCACCTCATCCTGTCCTCTGCATCTTCCTTTGTCACCCCAAGCACTTGCATGTCCTCCCTCAGCACATTTGGCTTTCCTCTTCTCCTGCCTAGTGGCTCCATTCTCAGCATCTTTCTTCCTATATACCCTGGGTTCCTATTCTGCACATGTCCAAACCAGTCTCACCTCTCAGACTCACCTCTCTGACTTTGTCTCCAAATCCTCCTACCTGTGCTGTCCCTCTGATATGTTCATTCCTAATCATGTCCATCCTCGTCTCTCCAAAAGAAAATTGCAACATCTTCACCTCTGCCACCTCCAGCTCTGTCTCCTGTCTTTTTGTGTCTAAGGTGTACAACATATGTCATAAACATTCCCTTTCACTGGTACCGATGGTCTTGGATTATAATTCACTCCTGCCACACCACTCCACACTGCCTGTACTGTCTGCACCTCTCTATCACACTCTTAACTATTTTGGATAGTTGACCCAAAAGTACTCAAAATCGTCCTCCATCAGTAACTCGACTCATTGCAGTTGCACCATTCCACTGTAACCCTTTCCATTCACATGTGTCTTGTTCTGACTGACTTTCACTCCCCTTCTCTCCAGAGCATATCTCCACCTTTCCAGGCTCATGTCAACCTGCTCTCTACTCTCACTTCAGATCACAGTCATCTGCAAACATCACAGTCTACGGACACGCCTGTCTGATCTTGTCCGTCAACCTGTCTATCACTATTGTAACCAAGAAAGGACTCAGAGCTGAACCTTGACATAATCCCACCTCAATCTTGAATGAATCTGTCACTGCACATTTCACTGCTGTCACACTGTCTTTGTACATGTCCTGCACCACCCTCACATGCTTCTCTGCCACTCCAGGCTTCCTTATAAAATACAATAAATCTTTTTTTTGGCACCCTGCCATTGTGCCCCAGAAACCTTGGCTTAAATAGATTTTTATACCCTCTGCAAACAAAATTTGGGGTGTCTATAGCAGTCACCTCTTCTATTTGTCCACAGAGCTTTTAAGTGCGTCTCCACTTAAACCTTGTGATGGATTTCATGGAGTCTTTAGACAGTCATATCACATAAGACAAGGTTCAAGTTATGAGTCACAATATCATGACAAAATCACAAAATTATTAACTCCGTGAAATTAGCTTGCAAACATCATTTTTATGTGGAATTTTCTCTGGAATTCAATTTTGCAATACAAAATACAAAATCTCTAACCAGTTAAGTGCTACAAGCCTTAACTTACAGATACTTTTATGAAGCTTTAATAATTCCAAATGTGAAAATAACAGAAATAGCACTCAATAAATGACATTTAACATGCTTTCGTCATTTACAAATGAAGTAATCTTCAAACATAACCTAACAGAGTTCACATTCAGCACACAGAAGGTCAGTCAGGTCTAAGATCAGCCAGGGCTTCCTGATACAAGATCTGCATTTTATGTGATCTGGACACCCTTGCTGCATCTAATTTGTTTTCGGATAAATTATCAACATTTGCAGTTTTCAGCTTTCTGGACCCCTTGAACATCACGGAGTTAATAATTTTGTGATTCTGCTCTGGAGTCATCTGAGAGTAAGTGCCAGCAGGACGGCCACGACCCTGAGGGCTTTAGTTAGCTTTCTTGGGCATGATAAATTCACATTTCAGTCACCTAAAATAAAGAAAAAAACATACTTTAGAATTTAGAACTGTAGATGCTTAATTAGGTCTCTTATCTCTAAATAGTGCCAACAGGACACGTATCCCAGCTTAACTAGAAGTAATGTTTAGTAATATAGCCACCTCCGCCTGTAAAACCACAAGAATCCGTTGGGGGAGAAAAAAAAAAATCTAATTTGTTTCTGGTCAAAGATATGCTCATATTAATGATACCTCCATGTAACATTTTATTTATTTATATAAATAAAACTAGTTAAGGTTTTAGTAGTCTAGCTTTAAAATTGAAGGGATCAGATTTTGCAACATCACATTTTTTTTTCCACGTCTTAAATTTAGGAGGTATGGGTTGACAATGATATGACTTTTTCTTAACTACAGTTACATATTGCTTATTGTAAAGTATCAGCGGAGTCCTCATGACTCACTGGTTAATTTGGTTTGCAGTTTGTAAATCTAGCTTTAAAAACACCACCACCAGAGTATCTTGCCTAAAGCATAAGATTTTGCCAAAAAAAAAAAATTGTTACTCAGCCATAGGACAAATAATCCTGAAGGATGACCTGTCTGCTGCCTGAAAAGCTTAAAATTTAATTTGTAACAAAACAACACAACACGGGAACTAGGAATAAAGCTTATGTTACATCTTAAAACATACTTTCACTATTCTATTGCTTGAAAAAAAAAATCACAACATAAAAATATTGTCACAGAAAAATGCCTATTTTAGGCATATTTTTATTGAAAAACACAAAAAAGGAGCACTTAGGTCATATTTAGACATTTCTAAGTGCTAAAATCTAAAAGAGCAGGTGGTTTTACCTTAGAAAACAACAACAAAGGCTAAGAAGTACCTTTTTTTATTATGAAATATTTTTTTCCACACATTTGCCACAAAGTTATGACTGTGAATTTGAACAATGTCGTATGAAGATATGTATGAAGGCAAAAAAAAAAAACTCTGGTTTGATGTCTTCAAGATGCAAAATGTGGCTCTTGCTGTTTTTAAATCCAGTGTACTTTTCAGTTGCATCCACAGAGATTTACAAGTTTGTTAATTCAGATTTCTTTAAAAAGGATTTATTATTACATATGTATAATACATCATTGGTTAACTAGTGTGTTTTACGAGTCAACTAGTGTGGAAGAGCTGTGAGTTTGATCACAGAACTTTAGTTTTATTTTTTAACTGATCTTAAACATAAGGCAATGGGTCTATTGGTAAGACCTTAAATACAACCAACAGTTTCTAAATTCATCTAGGATTATGCCAATTAGTCATTCAATCAGTTTCTGGAATCTTCATTGTCATTTAAAGAAGAATTAATCTTGCTGAATAGAAAAAACTCACTGAAAATATGACTTGGTGAATTAAAAACTGAAAATAATGAATAAGTAAAAATCAATATTGTAATTATTATTATTATTAACGTTTGTTACACCCCATGACTCTTAATTAGAGTAAGTGGGAGTAGGAAATGGATGGATGATGTTTAAAAGACTTGATGTACAGTGTCTGACTTAACACACATACGTATTGTTTGATTTAAATGGATTACGAGCTCTGTTAGAAAAGTATCTGACCTTTTTATTTTTTTTCAAAAACCTGATGGATTTGAATCACGTGTGCTTGCATGAGCAAACAAAATTTTTTCACGCCTGTTGATTGCGTCATTTGCTTGTAAGCAGCCTTTGTTTGAGGTGTGTGTCGTGCGCTCGGCATTTTTTTCATTCCAAGGAAAAGACGGAACAACTGGAGCAGAGCGGACTGCATCAAATTTTGCCAGAAACTGGGCGACAGCCAGGTGGAAACCATTCGGATTATTCAGACGGCTTTCAGTGACGATCCTATGGGCATCACACAGATTAAGGAGCGGTACAACCAGTTTAAAGACGGCCGCACAACGGTGGAGAGCGAGTCACGCTCCGGTCGGCCATCAACATGCTGAAATGGCCAGATCATTTCAAAGTGAACGCTGTGGTGATGTGGGACCGTCGTGTGACTATTTGAGAAATTGCGGAAGAGGTGGACATCAGCACTTTTTCGGTACATTCAATTCCACTGTGACAGAAGATTTGGCCATGAAAAGGAGTGGCAATGAAATTCGTGCCGAAGCTGACGGTGGAGCAAAAGCGCCTTCGTGTTGAAGTCTCACAGGACACGCTTGACTCCGAAAAATGATGCCCACCTCTTCCACCATTTGGAAGATTCAGACGGCTTTCAGTGGCTTTTCAGTCGTGTGACTATCCGAGAAATGGTGGAAGAGGTGGGCATGTCACAACATGTCCTGTGAGACTTCAACACGAAGGCGCTTTTGCTCTGCCATCGGCAGCTTCGTGCCGAAGCCGTCGGCATGATTTTCACCGCCACTCTTTTCACGGCCAAATCTTCTGTCACAGTGGAATGTGCCGAAAAAGTGCTGATGTCCACCTCTTCCGCAATTTCTCAGTCACACGACGGTCCCGCATCACCACAGCGTTCACTTTGGAAATGATCTGGTCATTTCAACATGTTGATGGACGACCGGAGCGCGGCTCGCTCTCCACCTTTGTGCGGACGTCTTTAAACTGGTTGTACCACTCCTTAATTTGTGTGATGCCCAGACGATCGTCATCGAAAGCTGTCTGAATAATCCGAATGGTTTCCACCTGGCTGTCACCCAGTTTCTGGCAAAATTTGATGCAGTCGCGCTGTTCCAGTTGTTCCGTCTTTTTCCTTGGAAAGAAAAAACGCAAAGCGCATGACACACACCTCACACAGGCTGCTTACCAGAAAATGACGCAATCGACAAGCGTGAAAAATTCACGCATGCGCACGAAGGTTCAAGGTTGGCTCATGCAAGCACACGTGATTCAAATTCATCAGGTTTTTGAAAAAATAAAAATAAAAAGGTCGGATACTTTTCTAACAGACCTCGTATGTGCAGTGGGGGAAATTTTAATTTGAGAGTTTTTAGCCGAGGTGAATGTAAATGTGTGTCTTCAACTTTAAGTAGTTTTCTTAAGCATCATTTTTTTTCTCAAGGGTGTAAAATTGAATTTTGTGAATGACTCTTTCTGACTTTATTTGGAATAGAGGTGCTACAGTATAAGGCCATAGGTGGGGTGAAAACATTACATGTAGTGACACAGAGAGGTGACGGTTAGTTTGACTCATTTATTTCACCACAGTTCCAAGTACTGACTGACTGGCCAGTGCCTCACTTGTGTCTTGTAGTAATGAGTTTGGGGTAAACGTCCCTGGTGCAGTCAGTGGTGTTGACTTGACCACGTCAACTTGGCTGTGCCTCTGTGCTGGGTTCACAAAGGATCTCGCTCGCTGGTTGGTGGCCCTTGATGACTGTTACTGATTAATTAAGTAGGTCCATGTGAAAGCAACTTGTTTGATAAAATCTTACGTAATAGATTAGGGCCCTGTCACCCTGAGGATGACTGAGCAGGAACCAAGTCGAATCAGCCGGAATGGGGGGAAAAAAGGCCAAATTCCAGAGCCATTTGGGAGTGACAGATATTCAGACAGCTGTGTCGGAATGCCATTAGAATACTGAGAATGTGGGCTGAAGCTGCCAGAAATGATTTTTGCACATTCCGTGTGTAAGCCTCCGAATGCAGTCCAGATGTAGTTGGAACACAGTAGGAATACATAGAATGCAGTTAGAATATGAAGCATGGACTTTGAATGCTGTACGAGTGCGGACCGATTGCCACCTGAAGTCTGAAAGCCTGGAAGGTAAACACAGGGGGGGGAGGAGGAGGGGAGAGCAGCACTGTCACTGTAATCATGTAATGCAGGTCCTCCTGATGTCCATATCATTGTGGTTCACGTGAAGGACAGACATCAGTTTATCATGATCATCAAATCACCACCGTGTGCAGCTGTCATTACCAGAGAGCATGCACCTGTTACAGCAAGAAGTGACTGTGACGTGGAGCATGTCCACGCCCCACATGTGTACAATCGCTGTTGTCCAACAGCCCACAATATGTGTCATATGTGTTAAATCTGTCATTGACTCACCCTCTCTCACCCACTGTCTCTCTCTCTCTCTCTCTCTCTCTCTCTCTCTCTCTCTCCCTCACACTGTCCATAAGCAGGACACTGTCCCCTCAGAATGGACATCTTCCCACACATACATAACTGACTCTCTGCACTGTGCGATTGGAGTTTAGGAACAGCTGTGCCATCTGACATCACAGCCCCGCAGGGCAGCGGTGCGATCTGACATCACAGCCCCGCAGGGCAGTGGTGCCATCCTACTGTCTGGCTGGAGAAGTGAGTGCGTCTGCTTTTCATGTGGCGTTCTGGGGGGAGTGCACATGTCTGCTTGTCCCAGATACCACAAATACCACCATGACATATCTAAAAGTAGGCAGTGTGGGTCAGACTGACTCAGTTTGGGCAAGTCTTTGCACCCCAATCAGCTAGCACTGGAGGAGCTGTCCTGCAGCTCTGTGCCACATTGGACACATGCCGGCAGGATTTGACGTGCCTCACCATGGCAAATTTCTCTTGAACATGATCAGACTGCGTTGAATGCTGTTTATGACGCTGTGAGAATATTTATAATGCAGTTAGAGTCCACCTTGACTGTTGTATGATATTTTTCCACCTCAACTGCACCTTAAAGGGGAACAGAAAACACTCACGGATTATTTATAGCATGAATAAACACAAAAAATGTGTTGTTTTGATAGTTCAAGAAACATTATAGACCATAAAACATCTACAGAAAACCTTGTGTCAGTCGTGGTCTGAGAGGCTTTGACATCGACCGGCTTCCACCATTTATGCAGGTCAGGTGGGTGATGACACCGGTTGGGGGGGAGATGAGCCTCATTCTGAGATTCCCTGCCACAGGCACCAACAAAGAGGTTATATCAATCAATCAATCAATCAATTTTTTTTTATATAGCGCCAAATCACAACAAACAGTTGCCCCAAGGCGCTTTATATTGTAAGGCAAGGCCATACAATAATTATGTAAAACCCCAACGGTCAAAACGACCCCCTGTGAGCAAGCACTTGGCTACAGTGGGAAGGAAAAACTCCCTTTTAACAGGAAGAAACCTCCAGCAGAACCAGGCTCAGGGAGGGGAAGTCTTCTGCTGGGACTGGTTGGGGCTGAGGGAGAGAACCAGGAAAAAGACATGCTGTGGAGGGGAGCAGAGATCGATCACTAATGATTAAATGCAGAGTGGTGCATACAGAGCAAAAAGAGAAAGAAACAGTGCATCATGGGAACCCCCCAGCAGTCTACGTCTATAGCAGCATAACTAAGGGATGGTTCAGGGTCACCTGATCCAGCCCTAACTATAAGCTTTAGCAAAAAGGAAAGTTTTAAGCCTAATCTTAAAAGTAGAGAGGGTGTCTGTCTCCCTGATCTGAATTGGGAGCTGGTTCCACAGGAGAGGAGCCTGAAAGCTGAAGGCTCTGCCTCCCATTCTACTCTTACAAACCCTAGGAACTACAAGTAAGCCTGCAGTCTGAGAGCGAAGCGCTCTATTGGGGTGATATGGTACTACGAGGTCCCTAAGATAAGATGGGACCTGATTATTCAAAACCTTATAAGTAAGAAGAAGAATTTTAAATTCTGTTCTAGAATTAACAGGAAGCCAATGAAGAGAGGCCAATATGGGTGAGATATGCTCTCTCCTTCTAGTCCCCGTTAGTACTCTAGCTGCAGCATTTTGAATTAACTGAAAGCTTTTTAGGGAACTTTTAGGACAACCTGATAATAATGAATTACAATAGTCCAGCCTAGAGGAAATAAATGCATGAATTAGTTTTTCAGCATCACTCTGAGATAAGACCTTTCTAATTTTAGAGATATTGCGTAAATGCAAAAAAGCAGTCCTACATATTTGTTTAATATGCGCTTTGAATGACATATCCTGATCAAAAATGACTCCAAGATTTCTCACAGTATTACTAGAGGTCAGGGTAATGCCATCCAGAGTAACGATCTGGTTAGACACCATGTTTCTAAGATTTGTGGGGCCCAAGTACAATAACTTCAGTTTTATCTGAGTTTAAAAGCAGGAAATTAGAGGTCATCCATGTCTTTATGTCTGTAAGACAATCCTGCAGTTTAGCTAATTGGTGTGTGTCCTCTGGCTTCATGGATAGATAAAGCTGGGTATCATCTGCGTAACAATGAAAATTTAAGCAATACCGTCTAATAATACTGCCTAAGGGAAGCATGTATAAAGTGAATAAAATTGGTCCTAGCACAGAACCTTGTGGAACTCCATAATTAACTTTAGTCTGTGAAGAAGATTCCCCATTTACATGAACAGATTGTAATCTATTAGACAAATATGATTCAAACCACCACAGCGCAGTGCCTTTAATACCTATGGCATGCTCTAATCTCTGTAATAAAATTTTATGGTCAACAGTATCAAAAGCAGCACTGAGGTCTAACAGAACAAGCACAGAGATGAGTCCACTGTCCGAGGCCATAAGAAGATCATTTGTAACCTTCACTAATGCTGTTTCTGTACTATGATGAATTCTAAAACCTGACTGAAACTCTTCAAATAGACCATTCCTCTGCAGATGATCAGTTAGCTGTTTTACAACTACCCTTTCAAGAATTTTTGAGAGAAAATGAAGGTTGGAGATTGGCCTATAATTAGCTAAGATAGCTGGGTCAAGTGATGGCTTTTTAAGTAATGGTTTAATTACTGCCACCTTAAAAGCCTGTGGTACATAGCCAACTAACAAAGATAGATTGATCATATTTAAGATCGAAGCATTAAATAATGGTAGGGCTTCCTTGAGCAGCCTGGCAGGAATGGGGTCTAATAGACATGTTGATGGTTTGGATGAAGTAACTAATGAAAATAACTCAGACAGAACAATCTGAGAGAAAGAGTCTAACCAAATGCCGGCATCACTGAAAGCAGCCAAAGATAACGATACGTCTTTGGGATGGTTATGAGTAATTTTTTCTCTAATAGTTAAAATTTTGTTAGCAAAGAAAGTCATGAAGTCATTACTAGTTAAAGTTAATGGAATACTCAGCTCAATAGAGCTCTGACTCTTTGTCAGCCTGGCTACAGTGCTGAAAAGAAACCTGGGGTTGTTCTTATTTTCTTCAATTAGTGATGAGTAGAAAGATGTCCTAGCTTTACGGAGGGCTTTTTTATAGAGCAACAGACTCTTTTTCCAGGCTAAGTGAAGATCTTCTAAATTAGTGAGACGCCATTTCCTCTCCAACTTACGGGTTATCTGCTTTAAGCTACGAGTTTGTGAGTTATACCACGGAGTCAGGCACTTCTGATTTAAAGCTCTCTTTTTTAGAGGAGCTACAGCATCCAAAGTTGTCTTCAATGAGGATGTAAAACTATTGACGAGATACTCTATGTCACTTACAGAGTTTAGGTACCTACTCTGCACTGTGTTGGTATATGGCATTAGAGAACATAAAGAAGGAATCATATCCTTAAACCTAGTTACAGCGCTTTCTGAAAGACTTCTAGTGTAATGAAACTTATTCCCCACTGCTGGGTAGTCCATCAGAGTAAATGTAAATGTTATTAAGAAATGATCAGACAGAAGGGAGTTTTCAGGGAATACTATTAAGTCTTCTATTTCCATACCATAAGTCAGAACAAGATCTAAGATATGATTAAAGTGGTGGGTGGACTCGTTTACATTTTGAGCAAAGCCAATAGAGTCTAATAATAGATTAAATGCAGTGTTGAGGCTGTTATTCTCAGCATCTGTGTGGATGTTAAAATCGCCCACTATAATTATCTTATCTGAGCTAAGCACTAAGTCAGACAAAAGGTCTGAAAATTCACAGAGAAACTCACAGTAACGACCAGGTGGACGATAGATAATAACAAATAAAACTGGTTTTTGGGACTTCCAATTTGGATGGACAAGACTAAGAGTCAAGCTTTCAAATGAATTAAAGCTCTGTCTGGGTTTTTGATTAATTAATAAGCTGGAATGGAAGATTGCTGATAATCCTCCGCCTCGGCCCGTGCTACGAGCGTTCTGGCAGTTAGTGTGACTCGGGGGTGTTGACTCATTTAAACTAACATATTCATCCTGCTGTAACCAGGTTTCTGTAAGGCAGAATAAATCAATATGTTGATCAATTATTATATCATTTACTAACAGGGACTTAGAAGAGAGAGACCTAATGTTTAATAGACCACATTTAACTGTTTTAGTCTGTGGTGCAGTTGAAGGTGCTATATTATTTTTTCTTTTTGAATTTTTATGCTTAAATAGATTTTTGCTGGTTATTGGTGGTCTGGGAGCAGGCACCATCTCTACGGGGATGGGGTAATGAGGGGATGGCAGGGAGGAGAGAAGCTGCAGAGAGGTGTGTAAGACTACAACTCTGCTTATATTATATTATAGGTTATATATGACGACTAGAGTCCACACTCCCAACGCTGCCCACTAAACGCCAACGTCCCTTCATGGACAGCGACATGACGTTTCCTAACTGCAAAATATTGATGAAGCTCCCGGATGTTAATGCATTTTCAATAGGGATTCACCACTGAACGCACTCAGAGAAACACTCACAAAATACATGTTAAAATGCTGTTCTGACCTGGATATCGAGCCAGTAAAATTAATGAACATTAAATCATGTCAGGAAAGCATTAAACTGACACACACACACACACATTCCCAAATATTAGTGTTGAAAGTTCCACAGATCTGGGGCCTGTACTACGAAGCGGGGTTACTGGCTTATCCTTCCCACTGTAGCCAAGTGCTTGCTCACAGGGGGTCGTTTTGACCGTTGGGGTTTTACATAATTATTGTATGGCCTTGCCTTACAATATAAAGCGCCTTGGGGCAACTGTTTGTTGTGATTTGGCGCTATATAAAAAAAATTGATTGATTGATTATCAGGGTAACTTCGGGAGTAAGTTGATGACGTGTGGAGTAACTTCCCGGTTAACCCGTACTACGAAAGGTGGATAGGTTAAGATCGAGGTATGCTGCCATGGCAATTTATGCTGTGTGCCAAACCTGCTCCGAGCAGGTTATGTTTTAGGTTAGCTTGAGGTTTTCGCTTAACCACTCCCTTTATAAGTACCGTCCATCCACCTTCAATCACTCCGAAGACAATGCCGGCCTACCTGGATGATCCGTTTGATATTGGGGCACAAATTGTGAGGGGCTCTCTTCACAGGGCGAGGGTTTTTAAAGACCGCCAGAATCCGCTGACATACCCGGATGATATTCTCTGAAAGATATAGATTCTCAGTCGAGGGAATTCGTTATCTTTGTTTGCTGATCGGGCATGAAGTCTGTAACATGATCCATCATACACTGTAAAAAAAAAAAACTGTTGTTTTTACAAGAAAACACTGGCAGCTGTGGTTACCAGGGAATTCCTGTAAAAAATACAGCAGTTAAATGTACAAAAAAAGAGAGCTCTTGTTTGTAGATCTAACAGTTCTTTTAATGTGAGTCAGCCGTGGTTCATCCACTGTAAATCCATATACATATTATGTCTGTAATGTTATCTACTGTGCTGCTGTATGTTTTACAGGAATTCCCTGGTAACCACAGCTGCCAGCATTTTCCTGTAAAAACAAGTCATTTTTTATAGTGTAACAATGCCCCGACGATCGAGCAGATAATGTGCCTTGTGCCTATTTTGCCAGTGGACAATTTATGTATTCCATCTGTGATGCTGAACATCTGAGCAAGAATACTGTATGTCGTATGATTCTCAAGGTAGTACTTGCTCTGTCTAAAGTGTTGGATGCATTTGTCGTTTTCCCTGGCCATTTATCCGCAGTGCAAATCAAAGAAGGGTTTTATGCAATCGCGGGTAATTACTAATACCAAAATAGGTCTAATGCATGTCCATTAATTAGGCGAAGTGGGGCTTATCAAGCTATGAATATAAACCTACCGTTCTGAAGGATGTTTTTATATTTCATCTTCACCTGCTGCCAGGTGCGTTTGGCACTGCTATTACATATGACATATTGACAGGATTAGGAATAGCAATCATACAGTCAAGGTAGCCTATTTAGGAAACATTAAATTAACCTAACATATATTAGGAGGCCTATGCCCACTTCTGAATCGTGTTGCATTTGGGCGTAATTAATGAAAGAGGGGCATTTATTTTACACATATTAGACATTCCACAGGTTACTCATCTATAACAGATTTGGGGAACAATTGAATTGTACGTACGCATTTACCCGATCAGCAATACGTTTCCAACAAGCCTGTCTTTCTTTATTGGCAGACGTTGTGTTCGATTTCCCCCTTAACATTAATTTAAATTCCTTGTAGCTCCGCATAATAATCGTGCATTCTTCTTCGGTAAAGTAAAGGTGACCGCGCCATCATTGAAAAATGGTGACGTGTGCTGCAACCTGCCCCTTTTATGTGAACGCGCACAAACTCCAATTAGGTTAACACAGGTTCAACAAATGAACATCTTATTCAGCGTCGTAGTACCGATTAACACCACTTGAGGAAACCAGGTTTTGTTGACCCTGGGTTACATCTGAGTAAGTTAACCCCGCTTCATAGTACAGGCCCCTGATCTGTTCCAGCTGCTGTTTTCAGCACAGCGCAGCTCTGAAAACCATCACCAAACATTTATATGAATATTTTTACACAACTATTCTTTATTGACCGAGTTTCATTCATGAAGTCAGTGGTGTGTGTGTGTGTGTGTGTGTGTGTGTGTGTGTGTGTGTGTGTGTGTGTGTGTGTGTGTGTGTGTGTGTGTGTGTGTGTGTGTGTGTGTGTGTGTGTGTGTGTGTGTGTGTGTGTGTGTGTGTGTGTCCTCAGAGGATACACAGCCAGGAAACATACACCTGTTTATCAACCAAAATGGAAGGAAATATTGTCTCCCAAGTTCCTCCGTTTGTGGCTTTGCCAACATGCGTGGCTTTCTGACATATTCCACCTGTTGTTGTTTTTTTGTTTTTTTTTTACCAGACTAATAGACCTTCAGTGAGCAAGATCAGTAAACTGCACTTGTCTCCAACCAGTGACGTCAACCGGAAGTGTCCTCCACTGACTTCAGCCAGTGGACATTTACATGTCAATTTAGCGGCAGGTTTGATTCAAATAATATTATCTACACTGCGCTCAAACATTCTGTAACTGTATGAATAATAATGCCAATGCAGAAACAAATTCTCAAAAAGTGTTTCTGTTCCCCTTTAAATGTTTTGAACATGAGCTAAAGATTTGGCCCTGACTGTTTGGAACACACTCAGATTGCACTCAGAGCTTTCTGAATGCACCTCAACTGTTCCAGAATGTACGTCAGAGTTTCATTTGGGCTTATTCGGCCTGTGGTGTGACGGGTATCATTGTGAACTTTGGCGTGACAGATGGAGAGGGTTAAAGAACCACACAATCTCCCTTTTTGCTTGACGTCATCGTGTGTAACCTCTGAAAGTACTGCTGGTTCCAGCCTCCAGTGAAGTTGATATGAGTAAGCCAGCTGGTGCTGTTTATGATACTTTTGCAGTGGGAGTCTGAACGTTTAGCAGCTCTGTTGTAATTTAATCTCAGGGGGTGACAGCGGTGGAGTTGAGCAGCAGAAAACATCTGGTTTTAATTTTTTGATGTAAGTGGAGTTGCTGCTTTGACCGTTGTTCACGAGCTTATGTGACTTTGTCAGGACTTTGGCCAAATCTTTCTGCAGGGTGTGGTTTATGTGCACCACTCCACTGCCATACATTTTGACCTCTGCCACTGAGCCAGGTCAGTGTTGTACACTTAGTCACGTAGCAGCCATTTATCCCAGATAAACAACTATTCTACACACCACTGAACTGGTGACTGCAACCAGAGCATGCTCTGAGTGGGTACCTCACCAACCAATCAGAATGCTTTACTCCCCCTTGGGCCTTTATGATGTCATAATGTGAGCATGCTAAACATGCTAACATATTTCTTGATCTTAAAGAAAGTGCTAGAAGAAATATTTTGAAGCAGCTTCAGAGTAGATCATGATCATAATGTACTCAGTACTTCCCAGACCCAGAAACCATCATTCATCAAAGTTTTACCACAGTTACATTTTGTCTGCCAACAGATGAGGGTGAACACATATACCCCACCCTCCTTTGATGGATGGTGGAGATAATGAAACTTATGAAACATGAGTTCAGTCAGTTTTATTTTTTGTAATACTCTGCTAAAGTCCTGCGGGGCAAATATGAGAGACGGTCACTGCACGCACATAATAAATGTGTTTGTCAGACTATAGTGGCATCATTTAATCTTTTATTATAATAGAACTGTGTAAAATGTAAATAAAAACAGAATACAATGATTTGCAAAACCTCTTCAACCTATATTCAACTGAATACACCAGAAAGACAAGATATTTAATGTTCAAACTGCTAGACTTTGTTGTTTTTGTGTTTTTTATGACAAAAACGACAGAACAGAATTGGAAATTATTCAGGTACCTAGACACACTTTGAGATTTTGGGGCTGAACAGCGGCGTGCATTATTTCCATTCTTTTAAAGGACATGTCACACTGAAATCAGAACATTTCCGAGTGTTTCTCACAGCGTTTCGTAGAGGAAACTGTGCACTTGAATGCTGCTAACATTAAAAACGGAACCACAGATTAATTGCAAAGTTTATATAAGTATGCTGTGGTGTTATGATGACTTTTTTTTTTTTTTGAAGTTATAACTGTTAATTTTGATGCAGTCACGGTAAAAGGAGCTGCTTTCCACTGTGCAAAAGTGTACTGCGCGTGCACACTGTGTGAGTGTGATGTGCGCTGCTCCGTTACAGAACAGTCTCACATCAAGACAGACTCTAAAAGTAAAATAAAAATAAACCCTACCAGCTCCACTGAGAAGAAGAAGAAGGAAAAAAAAACCTGAACAGTCATCCATTTTTGATTTCCAACGTCTGCTTCACCAGAGGAGTCCCCACGCACATTCGCCGGCTGGTGTTGCGGAGCTCCTCACAAAGTTCTCTCACGGTTAGATAGAAAGTCCATTATCTCCTGAAAATAAAGCATTCTGACTTTTTCCCAATGTAAAAAAAAATCCACCTGCGTGTCCAGCCTGTAAAGAAACCGCGTCATGAAGACATTCCGCGTGCACGCTCACGGAGGGACTAAAATAGTGTCCAGCAACACAAACGGCAGCGTCACCACACGTTAGAATCCAAAATCCAACAGACTCTGACAAAATTAAGAGTTTTGTGGTGAAGTGTGTCGCCTCCTGTCTCTCTGTACAGCCTCTGTAAATCCAAACCTTCACTTTTGAATGAAAGCTCAGAAGCTTCATTGTCGGATGAAGCAGTGTTCGTTTCTTCACCTGTCAGCCTGAGGTTTCTGCTTTTCCTAAAATGTGCATCACACACTGAGAAATGCCAACAAATGCAGAGTAATAAGACGTTTTCCAGAAATGCACCTGCTGACTCAGGGAGGAAAGCTGGACCTTTTGTTTTTCTATTTTAATTTTATTTTTTGACAGTATAGAGAAGTGTACCTATAGAAGTACCTCTAAAACAATTTACTGAATGGAACTGAATGTTTTTGGGGGTCATATGGAAAGGCCAAAATCCTAGGATCGGATATAGTACTTTGAAATTGCCTAAGGAAAAGGGAGGATTGGCTTTACCTACTATACAGAACAAGTACAAATCAGGTTACTTAAACTTGCATGGCTTAATCTTTGAGACAAGCATATGGTACTGGCAGGATCAACCAGGGAGGCTGACTTTCTTTAGATACCTCCACATTAGGACCCACTTTAATAGTATTATCAAAGCAGATGAAAGTAACAGACAATCAAGATCTTGATTGAGGCAGGTGCATCTAGGCTCAGTAGAGAAAACTAACTAATTACTAGAATTTATTCATTTTTACAGTCACTCACAGTTCCTCATTCTATACGAAAACCACATGGGAGAAAGAAGCTACAACAACCATTTCTTAACAGAATTGGATGCATATTTGTAAAAAAAAAAAACAACTGAACACTTCAAGTTCAGGTCATTAGAAGGAATTTCTTTGGAAAAATATAATTAAATTTTCATCACCCCTAAAATAAAACAACCCCAGAAAGGTCAGTCAAGATACGGGTGTTATTGGGGGAATGTGGAACATCCATGGTAGACCATTTCTACATCTTCTGGGACTGTCCAACTAGTCAGCCCTTTTGGATAGATATAGTAGAAAAAACTAATATAATTATGGGTTTTAAGATTCAACATGACTTTTGCACAATATATATCAGGTTGACGTGGTGCAATGGGAATATCTCAGCTTCAGTTAGTTCCAGCAATAAATATTTGATTAAAATAATGTTGGCAGCAAGCAAAAAGCTGTAATAAGAAGATGGCTGGCTAAAGAGATCTCAAAAGCAGAATGGGTTTGGATTATAATAATGAAGTATATTATGCCGTCAGATTTTTTTTTTTATGGACAAATTTTCCAATTACTGGAAGAAATGGATAACTTTTTTATTTATTTATTTATTTTTTTGCACAGTGACACTCCTACATACAGAACCCAGGAGAGGCCACTAAAAGTGACATTTTTTTCTGGCTGTGATCATTTGTTAGCATGTTCTCCTTTAATTGATGCATCGAGCCATTATTAAAACGTGCGCTCGTTTTAGAAATTGTGCCCTGCGCACACTATAGTAAAATGAGAACACAGTTTAATAAGTTGTGCACACAATATAGTAAAAAGAGAGCAAAATTTAGTGAAACAAGTGCACAATTTAACAACATGGATGCACATTGTAGTAGAACGTGCACACATTCTGTCAACATGCAAAACATTTTGCGATGCTCCGTACCTCCATAATCACTTGTAACTAACTAAAATGTATCAGGATGTTTTGAGGTACAACACCTCCCCCTAGTGAGCACTGAAAGTAACAAATGGATTTTGTATCATGCTGGATTTGTAGTCAAATGGTACCCTCAATGCTCACTAGAGGAAATACTTCCTCAGAGTAAAGACATGGTAAACTGACTTAACAGGAAATTGCATAAAAAGAACTGAAATGGATGGGAATGTAACACCCCTGGATTCGATTTTTGCTTTTGAAATTTACAAAGTTATACCATTGACCTGTTATAATTTTTTATATAACAGCTGAGTGGATCCTTTGCTTGGTGCTTTGACATGACACGAATTATTAGCACTTGTGTCCCAGTTGTGTTGTGGTGCATTTAGCATGAAAATATGGTTGCATACATTTTGTACCATTGCATGCTGCGAATCCCGCCCATACACACAACACACTAGTGGGGGAGGGGGTGTAGCTAAACATGGCGGAGTTTGTTTTGCTGAAAGACGATATTTGAAGGAGCTAATTAACAGTGCTAATTCTTCTAACACTGTTTTGCACTAGTCAATTTATGTAACCACCAACAGATTCAGGTAAGGCTGGGCTCCAGCCTATTCCAACGATTATGTCCTGCCATAGCATTTCCCACATTTCTTCTAGTGATTCACAAACAAAATTTTGAGTAATATAGTCGTGATTATACCTGTCCCAAACAATATACTCATATACAAAACCCGATGTTGTGGGGTCTAATGTAACATTATATTGGTTTACTCCAAAAGGATCATGAATTAACAGTGTCAATTTCATCGCATTCGTTGAAATATTACCCATTCCACCTCTCGCCTTAAACGTATAACATAGATACATGTAAAAGTGTTACAAAAAGTCATCACACATATTGCTATAATTAATAGTATCAAAGGTGGCACTAAGGTACTCCTGGCAGTGACAGACATCCCTGAAAAGATATCCCACCAATGATGTGCTGATGCTTGCTGTACTAATTTTGCCACATGTTTTACCCGGTCACTAGCTATCAATGTAGACACCATGAGACTGGAGATGTTGGACGTATGTGACTCTATTAATTGCTGAATTTCCGTAGATTGTTCCAATGCGCATTTGAAACGCTCCAGGGAAAGACTCCATGGGGAATGCAATACATCCCATTGTACCGAAGTCAGCCGACTTGATACAGAATAATTAGTCAAACGATACGTCCGGTCTCCCCAATGCCATAAGTGCACATTGTTCAGGCAGCCAGTAAACGGAACCGAAGGTACTTGTGAATTATTTTTCATTGTTGCAACACACAGAGCATGTGGGCCAATCTGCCACAACATTTCTCTTGGTGTTTCCCTAGTCCAGTCACAAAGTACAACCTCTGAGTCGGTTAGACATGGATTGGCATATCCCGTTTGCAGCACACAGGCCATACCTTTATCTGTTTTGTCACACATTTTGGTATCAAAAGTCGTATTAGTTTTTGGTTCTAACCACTCTCCATCCATATGCAAGAACCAATAGCCATTTGAAATTCTTTTGCCACAAATTAGTCCTACCAATGCTGTGGGCATCCACTCTCCAACCTGATGAACTACTTGGGACGAGTATTTCCCAGTGTTTGATAACATTGTTCTGGTTACCTCATTATCTACTGTATTCGACACCCCCAGGACAGTTCCTGTTCCTCCTAATAGAGTGTCATACCACGCCCTTCGACGTCTTCTGCAAATTGGAATTTTTGGAAAGGTAACTTGCCAATATACCTTTGTCTTCACTGTTGCTTGTGGCACAAGTAAAATTGTCCTGTTGACTTGTTTTAGTGAGATTTCTCCAGACGAGCTCCACTCGTGGTTGGACTTCTCTCACTTGATGTCCTTCCGTCATTCCCCAACAACCGGAGACCATGGCACCACCTACAAGGAGGAGTATGACCCAGCAGCCGACACCTCCAATCCCGGGGCTTCCACTGGTTGCCATAGCGACGCCCGCCTCTTGTGGTCCTCGATCGCCCGATCAGCAACTCCCAGCAGGGCATCAATCCGAGCCTAGACAACACAAGTGTAACTACGGGTAGAATGACAACGATTAGTCTTCTCTTACATAACACTTTGATACAGGCACATTTACCCATTTTTCTTCACCCTGATAGAGTATACTAACAGTTGCATCATTCCCTTGAGCTATAATTTCTGCCGCCTTAGGCGGTCCGTTAGGTTGTTTCACCCAAACTTTGGCACCTGCTTGATCTGAGGCCTGTACCAACCCCATTTCACAAGGTTTAATGATTAATTGAGCAATTTTGTCCCCTTTGTTCAATATCAGGGGTTGTTCTCCAAACAATCTACAAACCACTCCAATCTCACCTTGATAATCTGCATCTATCACTCCGGCTTGAATAGTTAGCCCTTTGAGTGATAGACCACTACGTGGCAGGACATGCCCATATGTGCCCTTCGGACACTGTAGGCCTAGTCCTGTTTTTACCACTTGAATTTGGTCAGGTACCAATGTGACAGTAGTCAATGTTCTTAAGTCTAGTCCTGCTGAGCCTGGAGTTGCTCTGACAGGTAGTTCCGCTTGTGGATCAATTTTCCACATTTTGATGCTTTCTGTAGTATGCTCTATCATTTCTCCTGAAATCATTCTTATCAAGGGTGTGGATCCCGACCCTAAAGGTCGATTGTTCAGCTGATCCACAGCAGTAGTCAAGTCCTGTTTCCAATGTCGCATAGTGCGATCTTTTGACAGCTTCCGTAGGGTCTCTTTAAGAAGCCCGTTCATTCGCTCTATTAACCCCGCCGCTTGCGGGTAATAGGGAATATGATAAATCCATTCAACATGATGTTCTTGGGCCCACTCTTTCACTTTATTTCCTGTAAAATGAGTACTGGCAAACCATAATACTGCTGTATTATTTTCAAACACTTAAGTGTGGCCATTTGATTTGCAAATTTACATGGATGCACTACCAAGACCCCAGAAAATGTATCTACAGCAGTGCATGCATGTCTACATCCCTTAGACATGGGCAGTGGTCCAATAAAATCTAACTGCCAAATTTGACCGGGACTTTTACCACGATTTAACTGCCCATGCAAATGTTGAGGAACACCCTTCCGGTGGTGTTGACATTGTTCACACTCAGTGATTGCTGTTTTCACATCATCCAATTTTAGATCAATACCTCGATCTCTGGCCCATTTTAGGGTACCTTGAACCCCCCAATGTCCTGCTTTGACATGAGCCCATCTAGCCAATCCTGGGCTGGATTGTCTTAATTCAATCATTACTTTTACTAATTGATCTGCAGCTTTATTATATAAAGCTTCTGAGTCTTGTCCATTTGTGTGTGCATCTACATGCGTCACAGTAATAGGAATTGTTTTAGCCTTTTCCCAAATGTCTTCCCACAATTCTCTTCCCCAAACTTCTTTAGAATGTATTTTCCAATTAGTGGCATGCCATGTAGGCATCCAGGTAAGTAGTCCTTGGGTCACTGACCATGAGTCTGTAAATATGGAGGCCCTGTGGTCCTCCCTGCATGACCACCATATGCACGGCCTTCAACTCCGCCCACTGACTGCTTTTTCCTTCTCCTAATTCTTCCAGAGACTGACCTAATTGTGGGTTAAAAGCTCCTGCTTTCCATCGCCTTTTTCCTGCTTGATATTGACAGGAACCATCAGTAAACCATGCTCGACTTTTCTCATCATCTGACAAATCATCCCACCTTTTTCCTGCTTTAACAGGAAATTCCTCCAATGGTTGAACTTCAAAAGGTTCCTCATCTTCCTCAGGAGCATCAGCTACTTGTTCATGCAGCAATGACACCCCTTTTTCACCTGGTTTTACACGCTCTGACACATACCATTTCCATTTTATTACACTAGCCTCCTGAGCTGTCCCTATTCGGTGAGTGGTGGGATTACTCGTCACCCATGAGAGAATAGGTATCTGTGTCCTCATCATTACTTCATGTCCCACCGTTTGTGATTCAGTTTCAATCAATGCCCAATAGCATGCTAAAAGCTGTTTTTCAAAAGGTGTATAACGCATACCTGCGTCCGGGAGTTTTCTCGACCAGAATCCTAAAGGTTTTCGTATCCTGTTTTGTTTTTGCCATAAGCTCCAATTAGTATAATCATTTAGAGCAGACACTTGAAGTTCTACTGGTCCTGATTGCATTTTTCCTAAGGACACAGCCTGCTGTATGGCTTCCTTTGCCATATCAAATGAGCATTGTTGTTCCTCTCCCCATACAAACTCTTCTTTCTTTCTAGTGCATCGATATACAGGCTGTCCCAAATGTGGAATATGATGTCTCCAAAATCCAAATAAACCAATATATCGTTGTGCGTCTGTCTTACTGTGAGGTACTGGAAAGTTAGCTATTTTCTCTTTAGCTTTTTGTGTGATTTCCCTCTCTCCTTTGTTCCAAACTATTCCTAAGAATTTCACTGTTTGAGCTGGTCCCTGAATCTTTGCTGGATTAATTTCCCAGCCAAATGATTTCATATGAGTCACTAATTTCGGTAGATATTCCACTACTTCTGCTTCTGTATCTCCTTGAAGCATAATGTCATCAATGTAATGTGAGATCATCATTCTCATTGGAACCTGGAACTGTTCCAAATGCTCCGCCACCACTCTATGACAAATAGTGGGACTGTGTAAATATCCTTGTGGCAATCTTGTGAATGTATATTGCCGTCCTTCCCACGTAAATGCAAACTGTTCCATCCTATCCTCTGGGATTGGTATAGTAAAGAATGCATTAGCCAAGTCTATAACAGCATACCACGTGCCGCTGTGATGTTGCACTCGTTCAATTATGCTCACAGCATCAGGCACGGCTGAAGTTAATGGAGGCGTGTGTTTATTTAGACCTCTAAAGTCTACAGTCATTCTCCATGTACCATCCGATTTACGGACTGGCCACAATGGATTATTCCATTTTGTTGTCACTGGTTTCAAAACTCCTGCCTCCAAGTAGTCTTTTATGGTTGCAGTAATTTCTGCTTGTCCTCCAGGAATACGATATTGTTTCTGATTAATCACACATGTAGCCTCTGGAATGGGAAAAGGTTTCATTTTTACTTTTCCCACCAGAATCATTCTTATGTTTGCTATCCCAAATTGAAATTTACCCTGTTCTAAATGCAAAGTCATTCCAGCTAAAATATCCATGCCAATTATCCATTCATTAATTGGAGTCACTATTACAGTGTACACTTTAATTGGCATATTTCCAATTTTAAGCGGTATCGATATATTTTTTCCATACACCAATTGTCCGCCTAATCCAGTTAAGGGAACTATAGGTCCCTTCATTTTCTCTGGATTTCCATGAATCAATGAGGCCTCCGCTCCTGTGTCCACTAAAGCCGAGGTGACTTGAACTGATTTTTTCCAAAATATTTCCAATCACACATGGGGTCTAATATCACTTGTGAACCATTGTTTTAATTCTCGGCGGGCCACAAGAGTTTGACCATCATCCTAATCTTCCTCGCAAGGGTCAAAGCTCCAAGAACGCCTTTCTTTATTTTTCCCCTTCTTTTTGTCTTTCTTTCCTTTCCGGACTGCAGCTATTTGCAGCTGATCATCATCAGAGTCCTCCTCCTCCTCCTCCTGTAGGGGAGGGGCACTAGGTTTCACTCCTTTCTTTTCTCCCTGCACAATTTCTTTCAACAATGAGGCCAATTCAAACATATCAGGGCGCATCCCTGACACACAAGTCACTTTCAATCCTTTTTGTTTACATTTTTCAGCCAAGAAGGAAGTTGGTACACCGTCTATTTCTTCGGCTTGAATTTCCAATTGCTTCACTTGTTGTTCTAATCTTGTCACCTTTTGTGATTTAGCACATTCTGATGAGCGGACTGTATCTAAAGTTAAAACCCGCTCTTTCCAGGCTTCTGCACAAATCCACATCATTTCATGAATACCTCCCAACGGAGCTTTCTCTTTAACCTCCACCCGTTTTAACATTTCACATAAAACTGGCGGAGTCGCGGTGGGAATCGCTCCAGTCCACGGCCCAGGGCGTCCCCCACGTCGCCGTAGAAGCTGGCCTATTTCCTTAAAAGTGATCCCATCCCACCCCGGGACCACTTCTTCCTGCTGAGATGCCACCTCCGCATCTCTCTTTCCCAATCTAAAGCAAGACATTTCTGTGTGTAGTCTGAGCATAACCGTATCCTGCCGACAACGCCAAAAATGTTTTGAAACACAAGGTTCGGTCAGATCGGCACACAGAAATGATCACACAGACTGCATTTTGCTAGAATAAAAAGGCGTATATTTATTCCCCACAAAAGCAGTTACATCAAACACAAGTGGTTGCAGCGCATTTTTCTCTTACCGTGACGCCTTTAAGGTGGAGAGCCAACACCTTCAGCAGAGTGCGCCTGTCAACCGGCTGGGCGTTCGTACGTTAACCCGCAGCAGACTCTGTTGAAGCATGGTTCTACTCCCTCTTTTCTAGTGTGTCCGCGAAGGGAGGGTGAGTGGCCAACTCAACCTCCCTGGCGCACATAATTTCTTTAATCAACAGGCATCTGAAAGTTATTTCAAAGATATAATAAAAGCAGTTCTTCACTCCCAGTTCAGAATGATCCCAGCATGCTTCACTCCCAGTCGTTAGTGGCTACAAAAAACAAAGTCGTGCTATCAGTGTAATAATAACAAGTACATCCAGCTCTTCGCTCCCAGTTCAGACTGACCCCAGAGTGCTAAAACAAAATTAAATAACAAATACATTCTCAGGGTTACTTTAAGACAGGTGCAAAACAGCACAATAACATTTTTATTATACAAACACACACACACAAAACAAATCCACTACATCATAACCCATCTGGAACCCATCTTTAAACTCAGATAAAACTGAAGTTATTGTACGTGGCCCCACAAATCTTAGAAACATGGTGTCTAACCAGATCCTTACTCTGGATGGCATTACCCTGACCTCTAGTAATACTGTGAGAAATCTTGGAGTCATTTTTGATCAGGATATGTCATTCAAAGCGCATATTAAACAAATATGTAGGACTGCTTTTTTGCATTTACGCAATATCTCTAAAATCAGAAAGGTCTTGTCTCAGAGTGATGCTGAAAAACTAATTCATGCATTTATTTCCTCTAGGCTGGACTATTGTAATTCATTATTATCAGGTTGTCCTAAAAGTTCCCTAAAAAGCCTTCAGTTAATTAAAATGCTGCAGCTAGAGTACTAACGGGGACTAGGAGAGAGCATATCTCACCCATATTGGCCTCTCTTCATTGGCTTCCTGTTAATTCTAGAATAGAATTTAAAATTCTTCTTCTTACTTATAAGGTTTTGAATAATCAGGTCCCATCTTATCTTAGGGATCTCATAGTACCATATCTACCCCAATAGAGCGCTTCGCTCTCAGACTGCAGGCTTACTTGTAGTTCCTAGGGTTTGTAAGAGTAGAATGGGAGGCAGAGCCTTCAGCTTTCAGGCTCCTCTCCTGTGGAACCAGCTCCCAATTCAGATCAGGGAGACAGACACCCTCTCTACTTTTAAGATTAGGCTTAAAACTTTTCTTTTTGCTAAAGCTTATAGTTAGGGTTGGATCAGGTGACCCTGAACCATCCCTTAGTTATGCTGCTATAGACTTAGACTGCTGGGGGGTTCCCATGATGCACTGAGTGTGTCTTTCTCTTTTTGCTCTGTATGCACCACTCTGCATTTAATCATTAGTGATTGATCTCTGCTGCCCTCCACAGCATGTCTACTTCCTGGTTCTCTCCCTCAGCCCCAACCAGTCCCAGCAGAAGACTGCCCCTCCCTGAGCCTGGTTCTGCTGGAGGTTTCTTCCTGTTAAAAGGAAGTTTTTCCTTCCCACTGTCGCCAAGTGCTTGCTCACAGGGGGTCGTTTTGACCGTTGGGGTTTTTTACGTAATTATTGTATGGCCTTGCTGTTGGGAAAGTGTCGTAACATGGACCCACAACAGGGGGCGCAAATGAACGGACAATGGATAAGAAAAGGAGTAACAATTTAATGTTGTGAAAGAACACAACGGAATACAAACAAGAATAATGATGCCAATTATACACAGGAGGACTGTGGGCAGGCTTGAAGATAGGAGACCTCGGATGAACGAAGAGCCGGGGCCCACACCGCTTCCACCACCAACGGCCTGAAGAACACCGAAGCCGCCAAGCCCTGAGTCCCCAGGTGGTCTCTGTCCTCCGTTGTCGGCCCTGGTACTGCTGGCAGACAAGAAACAGAAGGTGGTGAGTGTGAGTCCTCACACCCAGCAACCTTTACAATTAATTCCTCCGGGAGGGATAACCTCCACCTCCAGGTACGTCTTTACTCGTGCAGCTCCCGTTTGTCCCTCTTCTGGGTCTTCACGGGCATGCGACTGCACACAGAACAATATTAGATAATCAGTAATCACAGCAGAGAAGATTACCTCTAGTCGTAGAAGATTTCTCGGCGAGGAGGTGGAGTTGCCGTCCGGCCTTTATGGTGATGGTGATGAGATGAATGAGTGACATCTGGTGCTGAGGATGAGTGACAGCTGTCACTCCCAGTGGCTCTGGCGCCCTCTTGTGCTTGAAGCCCGCACTCCAAGCAGGGCGCCATCTGGTGGTGGTGGGCCAGCAGTACCTCCTCTTCAGCGGCCCACACAACAGGACCCCCCCCTCAACGGGCGCCTCCTGGCGCCCGACCAGGCTTGTCCGGGTGTCGGTGGTGGAAATCGACCAGAAGGGCCGGGTCCAGGATGAAGCTCCTCTTCACCCAGGAGCGTTCTTCGGGTCCGTAACCCTCCCAGTCCACCAAGTACTGAAAACCCCGACCCTTCCGACGGACGTCCAGGAGCCGACGAACAGTCCATGCCGGCTCCCCGTCGATGATCCGGGCAGGAGGTGGGTCGGGTCCAGGGGTGCAGAGTGGTGAGGTGTGGTATGGCTTGAGTTTAGAGACATGAAAAACCGGATGGATCCACAGTGAAGCCGGGAGTGTCAGCTTCACTGCGGCCGGACTGAGGATCTTGGCGATGGGGAATGGCCCAATGAAACGGTCTTTTAGTTTTTGGGATGTCACCTGGAGCGGGATGTCCTTGGTGGATAACCACACCTCCTGCCCCGGTTGGTATGCAGGGGCCGGGGAACGCCGGCGATCTGCATGGGTCTTGGCCCTCGTCCGGGCCCGCAACAGGGCAGAGCGGGCTGTCCGCCACACCCGGCGGCACCTCCGCAGGTGGGCCTGGACCGAGGGTACCCCGACCTCTCCCTCCACAAGTGGGAATAATGGGGGCTGGTAGCCCAGACACGCTTCAAAAGGGGAGAGGCCGGTGGCAGATGATACTTGGCTGTTGTGAGCGTACTCGATCCAGGCCAGATGGTTACTCCAGGCCGCCGGGTGCGCGGAGGTGACACAGCGAAGAGCCTGTTCTAGGTCCTGGTTCGCCCGCTCTGCCTGGCCGTTCGTCTGTGGGTGATACCCGGACGAGAGACGTACGGTGGCCCCCAGCTCCTTACAAAAACTCCTCCAGACCTGCGAGGAAAACTGGGGACCACGATCCGAGACAATGTCCGACGGTATCCCATGCAGACGCACGACGTGGTGGACCAGGAGGTCTGCCGTCTCCTGGGCCGTCGGGAGCTTCGGGAGGGCCACGAAGTGGGCCGCCTTGGAGAACCGGTCCACTATCGTCAGTATGGCGGTGTTGCCCTGGGACGGCGGGAGGCCCGTGACGAAGTCCAGGCCGATGTGGGACCAGGGGCGATGAGGCACAGGCAGGGGTTGGAGGAGACCCCTAGTCTTGTGATGGTCCGCCTTGCCCCTGGCACAGGTGGTACAGGCCTGGACGTAGTCCCGGACGTCGGCTTCCAGTGATGCCCACCAGAAGCACTGCTGGACTACTGCCACGGTCCTACGCACTCCGGGATGACAGGAGAGCTTGGATCCGTGGCAGAAGTCCAAGACGGCAGCCCTAGCCTCTGGTGGGACGTAGAGTTTGTTCTTCGGACCGTCTCCCGGGTCCGGGTTCCTTGCCTGGGCCTCCCGGACGGTCTCCTCCACGTCCCAGGTGAGGGTGGCCACGACAGTGGACTCGGGAAGGATGGTGTCGATGGGGTCCGACAACTCGGCCTTGGCCTCCTCTTCGTGCACCCGGGACAGTGCATCGGATCGTTGATTCCTGGTCCCGGGGCGGTAGGTGATCCGGAAGTCAAAGCGCGCGAAGAACAGGGACCAGCGGGCTTGCCTGGGGTTCAGCCGCTTGGCGGTCCGGATGTACTCCAGGTTCCGGTGGTCCGTAAAAACCGTGAAAGGCCCCGTAGCTCCCTCCAACAGGTGTCTCCACTCTTCCAGAGCCTCCTTCACCGCGAGGAGTTCTCGATTGCCCACGTCATAATTCCGCTCAGCGGGGGTCAACCTGCGGGAATAGTAGGCACAAGGATGGAGAACCTTATCGGACTCCCCGCTCTGGGACAGCACGGCTCCTATTCCTGAGTCTGAGGCGTCCACCTCCATTACAAACTGGCGAGTAGGATCAGGCTGCACCAGAACTGGCGCAGACGAAAATCGGCGTTTCAACTCCTTAAACGCGGCCTCGCACCGGTCCGACCAGGTGAAGGGGACTTTAGTGGAGGTCAGGGCGGTCAGGGGACTAACAACCTGACTGTAACCCTTAATGAACCTCCTGTAGAAGTTTGCAAAGCCGAGGAACTGTTGCAGCTTCCTACGGCTTTTTGGTTGGGGCCAATCCCTCACCGCCGCAACCTTGGCCGGATCCGGGGCGACGGAGTTGGAGGAGATGATAAACCCCAGGAAGGACAAAGAAGTGCGGTGAAACTCACACTTCTCGCCCTTCACAAACAGCCGGTTTTCTAACAACCGCCGTAGGACCTGACGTACATGCCGGACATGGGTCTCAGGGTCCGGGGAAAAGATGAGTATATCATCCAGATATACGAAGACAAACCGATGCAGGAAGTCCCGCAAGACGTCGTTAACCAATGCTTGGAACGTCGCGGGCGCATTGGTGAGACCAAACGGCATGACCAGGTACTCAAAATGACCTAACGGGGTGTTAAATGCCGTCTTCCATTCGTCTCCCTTCCGGATCCGAACTAGGTGGTACGCATTCCTAAGATCGAGTTTGGTGAATATTTTGGCTCCATGCAGGGGTGTGAACACCGAATCCAAGAGGGGCAATGGGTATCGATTGCGAACCGTGATCTCATTCAATCCCCTGTAATCGATGCATGGACGGAGTCTGCCGTCTTTCTTGCCCACAAAAAAGAAACCAGCACCCATCGGGGAGGTGGAGTTCCGGATCAACCCGGCGGCCAAGGAGTCCCGGATGTAGGTCTCCATTGATTCGCGTTCCGGACGTGAGAGGTTGTACAGTCTACTGGACGGGTACTCAACGTCCGGAATCAAATCAATGGCACAATCGTACGGTCGGTGCGGTGGAAGAGTGAGTGCCAGATCTTTGCTGAAGACGTCAGCCAGATCATGGTACTCCACTGGCACCACCGTCAGATTGGGAGGGATTTTAACCTCCTCCTTAGCCGTGATCCCGGGAGGAACCGAGGATCCTAAACACTCCCGGTGGCAGGTTTCGCTCCACTGCACCACGGCCCCAGACGGCCAATCGATCCGGGGATTGTGCTTCACCATCCAAGGAAAACCCAAAATCACTCGGGAGGTAGAAGGTGTCACGTAAAACACGATCTCCTCCCGGTGATTCCCAGACACAACCAGGGTCACAGACTGGGTCCGGTGTGTGATTAGCGGGAGTAGAGTGCCATCTAGTGCCCGTACCTTCAAAGGCAAAGGCAGAGCCACTAGAGGGAGCCCCACTTCCTTTGCCCATCTGCTATCCAACAGATTCCCTTCGGACCCCGTGTCCACCAGTGCTGGGGCGTGAAGGGTTAAATCCCCACTCAGGATTATCACTGGGATTCGTGCTGATTTGCGGGGTTTCCCCGTGTACATGTTATGGCCCACCCTTAGCCCAGTTTCTAAGGACGGGCGTTGGTGTTTGACCGTTTGGGGCAGTCTTTTAACATGTGTTCACATGAGCCACAGTAAAAACATTCCCAGCGGGCCAGTCTCCTTTGTCTGATATCAGATCTCACTTTGGCCCTGCTCGTGTCCATAGCTTCGTCAGCAGGGGGAGCTGTTGCCACACGGAGCCCACTGGCAATGGAGCGTGGGGACGACGTCACCCTTTCAGACCCGGAAGAGAGAGGGACGGCTTGTGCCCGGCCACACCCCCCGGCCTACTCCCGACGGTGTTCATTCAAGCGGTTGTCTAAGCGTATAACCAGAGTGACAAGCCCGTCGAAATCCTGCGGTTCGTCCTTAGCCAGTAAATGCTCCTTCAGTACTGGAGACAGTCCGCTTATGAAGGCAGCGCGGAGCGCAACGTCATTCCAACCCGACCTCACAGCCGCGATGCGGAAGTCGACAGCGTAATCAGCTGCGCTCCGACGCCCCTGTCTCAGTGACAGCAGCACGGTCGAGGCGGTCTCGCCTCTGTTAGGATGATCAAACACATGTTTGAATTCCCGTATAAACCCAGCGTATGACGTCAGGAGCCATGACTTCTGTTCCCAGAGCGCTGTAGCCCAAGCGCGTGCCTCACCTCGAAGCAGATTAATTACATAAGCCACCCGGGTGGCGTCTGATGCGTACATAACTGGACGCTGTGCAAAAACGAGCGAACACTGCATTAGGAAGTCTGCGCACGTTTCCACACAGCCTCCGTACGGTTCGGGAGGACTTATGTAAGCTTCAGGGGACGGTGGGGGGGGTAGTTGAACGGCCAGTGGAACATCTACATTAGGCCCCGGGCCAGCAGGAGGAGACACTGCAGCGACGCTCGACTCGCGTGCTTCCACTCTGGCGGTGAGAGCCTCCATCCTCTGATTGAGGATTGCATTTTGCTCGGTTACCAGCTGTAACTGAGCAGTGAAAGCGGTAAGGATTTGCTGCAGATCACTTACCACGCCTCCTGCTGACGCCTGCGCTCCTTGTTCTCCCATTGGCTGTTCAAGCTGTGGTTGACGCCCCTCGGGATCCATGACGAATGGCCGAGAAATCCTGTTGGGAAAGTGTCGTAACACGGACCCACAACAGGGGGCGCAAATGAACGGACAATGGATAAGAAAAGGAGTAACAATTTAATGTTGTGAAAGAACACAACGGAATACAAACAAGAATAATGATGCCAATTATACACAGGAGGACTGTGGGCAGGCTTGAAGATAGGAGACCTCGGATGAACGAAGAGCCGGGGGCCCACACCGCTTCCACCACCAACGGCCTGAAGAACACCGAAGCCGCCAAGCCCTGAGTCCCCAGGTGGTCTCTGTCCTCCGTTGTCGGCCCTGGTACTGCTGGCAGACAAGAAACAGAAGGTGGTGAGTGTGAGTCCTCACACCCAGCAACCTTTACAATTAATTCCTCCGGGAGGGATAACCTCCACCTCCAGGTACGTCTTTACTCGTGCAGCTCCCGTTTGTCCCTCTTCTGGGTCTTCACGGGCATGCGACTGCACACAGAACAATATTAGATAATCAGTAATCACAGCAGAGAAGATTACCTCTAGTCGTAGAAGATTTCTCGGCGAGGAGGTGGAGTTGCCGTCCGGCCTTTATGGTGATGGTGATGAGATGAATGAGTGACAGCTGGTGCTGAGGACGAGTGACAGCTGTCACTCCCAGTGGCTCTGGCGCCCTCTTGTGCTTGAAGCCTGCACTCCAAGCAGGGCGCCATCTGGTGGTGGTGGGCCAGCAGTACCTCCTCTTCAGCGGCCCACACAACACTTGCCTTACAATATAAAGTGCCTTGGGGCAACTGTTTGTTGTTATTTGGCGCTATATAAAAAAAAAATTGATTGATTGATTGATTGACTATTGATGTCAAAGCACCACACCAAAATGTAAGTCCCTTTTCTATTTATAAATTAATATAACACCAAATGACAAGAATTTTAGCTGTTATATAAAACAAATAATGAATGTTTTTATATTCTCTCAATGGAACAGATTGATTTTGATGATTTTATTTACTTTTTGGAAGATAGTCTATGCATCTCACTGCGGTATTGTATCACTTCCTGTTCCGGAGCACAGCGGTGTTTTGTTATATCTGTTAGCTCTTTAATCTGCGCAGTTAGATTGATCTAGTTAACTAGATAATGATTTGTTTCACAGTGTAATCTTCACGTGCCTTAACTAAAGCACTCCCTCTGCTGAATCACCTCTAAATTATTTACACATTATTCATTTTGCGTGTTTTTATGAATCCGCTAGCTTAGCGCAGCTACTAGCCCTTAGCCGGTTTAGCATGGCGGCTTCTCCTGTCTCTCCCGCACTTTTCTGCTCTGGGTGTGAAATGTTTAGTTATTCCTCGGCCTCCTTTAGCAGTAATGATACTTGTAATAAGTGTAGCTTATTCGTAGCTTTGGAGGCCAGGCTGGGCGAATTGGAGACTCGGCTCCGCACCGTGGAAAATCCTACAGCTAGCCAGGCCCCTGTAGTCGGTGCGGACCAAGGTAGCTTAGCCGCCGTTAGTTCCCCTCCGGCAGATCCCGAGCAGCTGGGAAAGCAGGCCGACTGGGTGACTGTGAGGAGGAAGCGTAGTCCTAAACAGAAGCCCCATGTACACCGCCAACCCATTCACATCTCTAACAGTTTTTCCCCACTCGGCGACACACCCGCCGAGGATCAAACTCTGGTTATTGGCGACTCTGTTTTGAGAAATGTGAAGTTAGTGACACCAGCAACCATAGTCAAATGTCTTCCGGGGGCCAGAGCAGGCGACATTGAAGGAAATTTGAAACTGCTGGCTAAGGCTAAGCGTAAATTTGGTAAGATTGTACGTCGGCAGTAATGACACCCGGTTACGCCAATTGGAGGTCATTAAAATTAATATTGAATCGGTGTGTAACTTTGCAAAAACAATGTCGGACCCTGTAGTTTTCTCTGGGCCCCTCCCCAATCGGACCGGGAGTGACATGTTTAGCCGCATGTTCTCCTTGAATTGCTGGCTGTCTGAGTGGTGTCCAAAAAATGAGGTGGGCTTCATAGATAATTGGCAAAGCTTCTGGGGAAAACCTGGTCTTGTTAGGAGAGACGGCATCCGTCCCACTTTGGATGGAGCAGCTCTCATTTCTAGAAATCTGGCCAATTTTCTTAAATCCTCCAAACCGTGACTATCCAGGGTTAGGACCAGGAAGCAGAGTTGTAGTCTTACACACCTCTCTGCAGCTTCTCTCCCCCTGCCATCCCCTCATTACCCCATCCCCGTAGAGACGGTGCCTGCTCCCAGACCACCAATAACCAGCAAAAATCTATTTAAGCATAAAAATTCAAAAAGAAAAAATAATATAGCACCTTCAACTGCACCACAGACTAAAACAGTTAAATGTGGTCTATTAAACATTAGATCTCTCTCTTCTAAGTCCCTGTTAGTAAATGATATAATAATTGATCAACATATTGATTTATTCTGCCTTATAGAAAACCTGGTTACAGCAGGATGAATATGTTAGTTTAAATGAGTCAACACCCCCGAGTCACACTAACTGCCAGAACGCTCGTAGCACGGGCCGAAGCGGAGGATTAGCTGCAATCTTCCACTCCAGCTTGTTAATTAATCAAAAACCCAGACAGAGCTTTAATTCATTTGAAAGCTTGACTCTTAGTCTTGTCCATCCAAATTGGAAGTCCCAAAAAACAGTTTTATTTGTTGTTATCTATCGTTCACCTGGTCGTTACTGTGAGTTTCTCTGTGAATTTTCAGACCTTTTGTCTGACTTAGTGCTTAGCTCAGATAAGATAATTATAGTGGGCAATTTTAACATCCACACAGATGCTGAGAATGACAGCCTCAACACTGCATTTAATCTATTGTTAGACTCGATTGGCTTTGCTCAAAATGTAAATGAGTCCACCCACCACTTTAATTATACCTTAGATCTTGTTCTGACTTATGGTATGGAAATAGAAGACTTAACAGTATTCCCTGAAAACCCCCTTCTGTCTGATCATTTCTTAATAACATTTACATTTACTCTGATGGACTACCCAGCAGTGGGGAATAAGTTTCATTACAGTAGAAGTCTTTCAGAAAGCGCTGTAACTAGGTTTAAGGATATGATTCATTCTTTATGTTCTCCAATGCCATATACCAACACAGGTCAGACTAGCTACCTAAACTCTGTGAGTGAGATAGATTATCCCGACAGTAGTTTTATATCCTTATTGAGGACAACTTTGGATGCTGTAGCTCCTCTGAAAAAGAGATCCTTAAATCAGAAGTGCCTGACTCCGTGGTATAACTCACAAATTCGCAGCTTAAAGCAGATAACCCGTAAGTTGGAGAGGAAATGGCGTCTCACTAATTTAGAAGATCTTCACTTAGCCTGGAAAAAGAGTCTGTTGCTCTATAAAAAAAAGCCCTCTGTAAAGCTAGGACATCTTACTACTCATCACTAATTGAAGAAAATAAGAACAACCCCAGGTTTCTTTTCAGCACTGTAGCCAGGCTGACAAAGAGTCAGGGCTCTATTGAGCTGAGTATTCCTTTAACTTTAACAGTAATGACTTCATGACATTTTTTGCTAATAAAATTTTAACTATTAGTGAAAAAATTACTCATAACCATCCCAAAGACATATCGTTCTCTTTGGCTGTTTTCAGTGATGCCGGTATTTGGTTAGACTCTTTCTCTCCGATTGTTCTGTCTGAGTTATTTTCATTAGTTACTTCATCCAAACCATCAACATGTCTATTAGACCCCATTCCTACCAGGCTGCTCAAGGAAGCCCTACCATTATTTAATGCTTCGATCTTAAATATGATCAATCCACCGGCTTTTAAGGTGGCAGTAATTAAACCATTACTTAAAAAGCCATCACTTGACCCAGCTATCTTAGCTAATTATAGGCCAATCTCCAACCTTCCTTTTCTCTCAAAAATTCTTGAAAGGGTAGTTGTAAAACAGCTAACTGATCATCTGCAGAGGAATGGTCTATTTGAAGAGTTTCAGTCAGGTTTTAGAATTCATCATAGTACAGAAACAGCATTAGTGAAGGTTACAAATGATCTTCTTATGTCCTCAGACAGTGGACTCATCTCTGTGCTTGTTCTGTTAGACCTCAGTGCTGCTTTTGATACTGTTGACCATAAAATTTTATTACAGAGATTAGAGCATGCCATAGGTATTAAAGGCACTGCGCTGCGGTGGTTTGAATCATATTTATCTAATAGATTGCAATTTGTTCATGTAAATGGGGAATCTTCTTCACAGACTAAGGTTAATTATGGAGTTCCACAAGGTTCTGTAATAGGACCAATTTTATTCACTTTATACATGCTTCCCTTAGGCAGTATTATTAGACAGCATTGCTTAAATGTTCATTGTTACGCAGATGATACCCAGCTTTATCTATCCATGAAGCCAGAGGACACACACCAATTAGCTAAACTGCAGGATTGTCTTACAGACATAAAGACATGGATGACCTCTAATTTCCTGCTTTTAAACTCAGATAAAACTGAAGTTATTGTACTTGGCCCCACAAATCTTAGAAACATGGTGTCTAACCAGATCCTTACTCTGGATGGCATTACCCTGACCTCTAGTAATACTGTGAGAAATCTTGGAGTCATTTTTGATCAGGATATGTCATTCAATGCGCATATTAAACAAATATGTAGGACTGCTTTTTTGCATTTACGCAATATCTCTAAAATCAGAAAGGTCTTGTCTCAGAGTGATGCTGAAAAACTAATTCATGCATTTATTTCCGGACTATTGTAATTCATTATTATCAGGTTGTCCTAAAAGTTCCCTAAAAAGCCTTCAGTTAATTCAAAATGCTGCAGCTAGAGTACTGACGGGGACTAGAAGGAGAGAGCATATCTCACCCATATTGGTCTCTCTTCATTGGCTTCCTGTTAATTCTAGAATAGAATTTAAAATTCTTCTTCTTATAAGGTTTTGAATAATCAGGTCCCATCTTATCTTATGGTCCTCATAGTACCATATCACCCCAATAGAGCGCTTTGCTCTCAGACTGCAGGCTTACTTGTAGTTCCTAGGGTTTGTAAGAGTAGAATGGGAGGCAGAGCCTTCAGCTTTCAGGCTCCTCTCCTGTGGAACCAGCTCCCAATTCAGATCAGGGAGACAGACACCCTCTCTACTTTTAAGATTAGGCTTAAAACTTTCCTTTTTGCTAAAGCTTATAGTTAGGGCTGGATCAGGTGACCCTGAACCATCCCTTAGTTATGCTGCTATAGACTTAGACTGCTGGGGGGTTCCCATGATGCACTGAGTGTTTCTTTCTCTTTTTGCTCTGTATGCACCACTCTGCATTTAATCATTAGTGATTGATCTCTGCTCCCCTCCACAGCATGTCTTTTTCCTGGTTCTCTCCCTCAGCCCCAACCAGTCCCAGCAGAAGACTGCTCCTCCCTGAGTCTGGTTCTGCTGGAGGTTTCTTCCTGTTAAAAGGGAGTTTTTCCTTCCCACTGTCGCCAAGTGCTTACTCACAGGGGGTCGTTTTGACAGTTGGGGTTTTTCCGTAATTATTGTATGGCTTTGCCTTACAATATGAAGCGCCTTGGGGCAACTGTTTGTTGTGATTTGGCGCTATATAAATAAAATTGATTTGATTTGATCTCTTTTTTATTTTCTTCATGTGTGTGCTTGAATTGTAAAACTTGTTAAAAATAAATTTGAAAAAAGCTAAAAAATTTTAATGCACTAATGTACTTTGTACTTGTTTCAGAATAATTAAAAGTGTACAGGCTTTTGGGTTTTTAAGATTTTAGACCCCTTTCACACGTAGCACGAATGGGGCCTAATGACGTCCAAATGACGAATCAACTCACATCTGAAAAATGTTGAGATGCGGTCTGAAAACATTGAACAGCAGTCAGCACGGGTGAGCCCAGTCGCGCGGCTGCCTTGAATATTTTGCACGTGCAAAGCACTGATGGCGCAGTCCAGGTGGGACACCCATTGAATGGCAGTCTATGTGCGGTCTGAGGGCAATACCACTGCAATCTACATATTCATACGGCATCATAAAAATTCAAAAAGACAGCCTTGAACTACTTACTACTTAGCGACCCATACACTCTATGACAGTGATGTCATAGATCACGTGAGGGCTTTCCCCAGCTTGCACACAAGATGCTGGTATGGTCATGGCGACAGCCGATCAGAGTAGAAATGCACGGTGATGTCAGCTGGCGGCCCCCTTGAACAAAATAATCCAACATGGCAGAAAATGCTCAGAAACATCTTATTTCTGCACAAATCTAATCTGTTTCTCATGTATTTTATTACCCAAGGCCAAAATATGGCCATCGGGTGTTGCGAAGACTTTCCGTCTGTGCTAAGCATAACTCCATTTCTGTTACTGCCAGGGTCTTCAAATTTACAGGGAACATTCTTGGGACACAGACCTTGGACAAGCTCAAAGATGACTAACCTTGACCTACTCTAAGGGGTCAAAAGGTTACATTCTTTCTACACACTCTTTCATTTATTATATGCTCATACGGCCGAGGGTATTTTAGCATTGTGTTATATTTAAAGTTAGCAAGAAATAAACACTTCTAAATCTAAAAGCACTGTTTTTGTAACCAGATAACACCTCTGAAGGTTTTTACTAGACATCTCGTGGATGTTAGTGTGCACGCCCCATGTACGTGCATCACATGAGATCAAAGGTAGCTTCCAGTAATTTAACAACGCACTTCCGCCTGAAGATGCCGTTAAAAGGAAAATAAAATATTCCTTATGGTGTTTCCCTCAGGTAAATATGTTCTCAGTCATTGTAGCTGTAATTTTGCAAAATGTTACGAAAATAAACCAACATTGTAATTCTTGGATTTCAGTAGAAACTAATTTTGATCAGTTTTGTTCCATTTGAAAGGCTGTATAGTTTTAAAAACAGGAATGTGCATGGTAATAATAGCAAACATTTTTTGCACCGCTGATTTGCTGACACTTTTAAAACTTCAGAAGACATGGCGCACGACACCTGTTCTCATTTTGTGCAGGCGTAGTGTAGTTAGATGAATCTACCCATTTAGCACCTGGGACGTGCCAGAGCCAGCTGACAGCGTCTCCCCCACGGCCTCTCTGTGTCCTCTGGCCCTGTGGCTTCTCTCCTGGTGCACTGCACTTGCAGTAACCTCCCAGAGATCAGGTGTGTCCAGTTTCTGTCCTTTTAGACGGTGCTGTTTCTGTGCACGGTTCCTCGGTGGATGTGTGAGAACTTCTCAGTCAATACCAATCAGATTTGCATGCAAAAAAATACATGGTGCCTACTCCCCACGCCATGACATGATCTGGATTGACTGGATGTGCAGATGAACAATCAAAAAGCCTCTCCTTTTTTTTTTTTTTTTTTTTTTTTTTTTTTTGCGAGTGCTTGTGCCCCCCTGAGTGGGAAATCATATTGGCCTATATCAAGATCCACCATGGTTTATGAAAAGAAAAACAGCTTTTCCAGATGTCACTGTCACGATTAAATCTCTTTCTCTCTCTCTCTCTCTCTCTCTCTGTCTCTCTCTCTCTCATCAAAATAACATCACTAAAGATATGATCACTATTGCAACACTGGAACAAGAGGGCTTTAAAAAGCTGCTAAAACATTTGCTGGATGAGCACTAGGCTGAGGTAGGTTACTTTGCCAGCTAAGGCCAGTAACCGTTTACAGCTGCATGGATGGAGACAATGCAGATGAAGGACATAGACAGGTAGTGAGCCTGGGAATTGAACCCAGGTCTACATATTGGGAGCCAGAGGATTTCTGCTAAGACATGATTTATGACGTTGATGGCACAAAGAACTTTAAGTTTGATGTTTCTGTTAGTGATGATTCAAGCCGTTGTTCTCTGTGCACTGTCAGGCCTGTCGTGCATTTCTCAGAGTCAAGTGGCGGCTCTGCTGCTAGCCGGAGGCCAGGGAACCAGACTGGGGGTCTCTTACCCCAAAGGCATGTACGACGTGGGGCTTCCTTCCTCCAAAACGCTCTTTCAGATTCAAGCTGAACGCATTTTGAAACTTCAGCAGCTGGCTGAGAAAAAGCACAAAGTCAAATGTTGCATTCCATGGTAAGATATTTTGACCTGTGGAGGTCATTTTATTTAATAATTGGTAAGTACGCTTGATATTTGTGTGTCTGTCAGCTTGTTACTGTCAAAGAAATCAGGTGTTCCAAACATCTTCTCTGCCTGAAACCTCACCCATTAGGCTCAGTTCTGTGGGTCTGAGTAAACTGGGTCAGGACTCTGTTGGCATCAAAGACATCTCACCCAGGGGAAGGTGTGTTCTTGTCAAGGATTAAAATTCCATGTCAAGCTGACTCAAGTAAACAAAGTTTTAAAGTTGGAAACATCTGGAAGGCAACTTTCCAAAGTTTGCCAGAAATATCATGGGGTTGAGTCAGACTAATTCTGTAAAGACATTGATGCGTTTTATCCGCCTGTCTAAGACGAAGGATGTGTTACAACCCCAGTACCACAATCACTGGCACAGTAGGGGAAATGCTAAAGAAAAAAGTTCTTTTGTGTTCAAAACAGTTACAGTGAGGAAAATAAGTATTTGAACACCTGCCAATCAGCAGAAATTCTGGCCCTCAAAGACCTGTTAGTCCACCTCTAAAAAGTCCACCTCCACTCCACTTATTATTCCAAATTAGAAGCACCTATTTGAGGTTGCTAGCTGCATAAAGACACCTGTCAATCAATCAATCAATTTTTTTTTTATATAGCGCCAAATCACAACAAACAGTTGCCCCAAGGCGCTTTATATTGTAAGGCAAGGCCATACAATAATGATGTAAAACCCCAACGGTCAAACGACCCCCTGTGAGCAAGCACTTGGCTACAGTGGGAAGGAAAAACTCCCTTTTAACAGGAAGAAACCTCCAGCAGAACCAGGCTCAGGGAGGGGCAGTCTTCTGCTGGGACTGGTTGGGGCTGAGGGAGAAAGGGCTGTCCACCCCACACAATCAGTAAGACTCCAACTACTAACATGGCTAAGACCAAAGAGCTGTCCAAAGACACCAGAGACAAAATTGTAGACCTCCACAAGGCTGAAAAGGGCTACGGGGCAACTGCCAAGCAGCTTGGTGAAAAAAGATCAACTGTTGGAGCGATTATTAGAAAATGGAAGAAACTAAACATGACTGTCAATCTCCCTCGGACTGGGGCTCCATGCAAGATCCCACCTCGTGGCGTATCAATGATCCTAAGAAAGGTGAGGAATCAGTCCAGAACTGCACGGGAGGAGCTGGTCAATGACCTGAAGAGAGCTGGCACCACTGTTTCCAAGGTTACTGTGGGTAATACACTAAGACGTCATGCATGGCACGGAAGGTTCCCCTGCTTAAATCAGCACACGTCCAGGCCCATGACCATCTGGATGATCCAGAGGAGTCATGGGAGAAAGCTATGTGGTCAGATGAGACCAAAATAGAACGTTTTGGTCTTAATTCCACTTGCCGTGTTTGGAGGAAGAAGAATGCTGAGTACCATCCCAAAAACACCGTCCCTACTGTGAAACATGGGGGTGGAAGCATCATGGTTTGGGGGTGTTTTTCTGCACATGGGACAGGATGACTGCACTGTATTAAGGAGAGGATGACTAGGGTCATGTATTGTGAGATTTTGGGGAACAACCTCCTTCTCTCAGTAAGAGCATTGAAGATGGGTCGTGGATGGGTCTTCCAACATGACAATGACCCCAAACACACAGCCAGTATAACCAAGGAGTGGCTCTGTAAGAAGCATTTCAAGGTTTTGGAGTGGCCTGGCCAGTCTCCAGACCTAAACCCAATAGAAAATCTTTGGAGGGAGCTCAAACTCTGTGTTTCTCAGCGACAGCGCAGTAACCTGGCTGATCTAGAGAAGATCTGTGTGGAGGAGTGGACCAAAATCCCTGCTGCAATGTGTGTGCAAACCTGGTGAAAAACGACAGGAAACGTTTGACCTCTGTAACTGCAAACAAAGGCTATTGTACCAAATATTAACATTGATTTTCACAAGTGTTCAAATACTTGATTGCAGCAGTAACATACAAATAAATTATTTAAAAAAATCATACATTGTGATGTCCAGATTTTTTTTTTTTTTAGATTATGTCTCTCACAGTGGACATGCACCTAAGATGAAAATTTCAGACCCCTCCATGATTTCTAAGTGGGAGAACTTGCAGGATGTTCAAATACTTATTTTCCTCACTGTATGTCCTCTGCTGCATTACATCATGTTTTCATGTCGACTCTTCTGAGGACAAATCACAGTTCTGTTGATTGAAGGAGAGAGCATATCTCACCCATATTGGCCTCTCTTCATTCTTCTTCTTACTTATAAGGTTTTGAATAATCAGGTCCCATCTTATCTTAGGGACCTCGTAGTACCATATCACCCCAATAGAGCGCTTCGCTCTCAGACTGCAGGCTTACTTGTTCCTAGGGTTTGTAAGAGTAGAATGGGAGGCAGAGCCTTCAGCTTTCAGGCTCCTCTCCTGTGGAACCAGCTCCCAATTCAGATCAGGGAGACAGACACCCTCTCTACTTTTAAGATTAGGCTTAAAACTTTCCTTTTTGCTCAAGCTTATAGTTAGGGCTGGATCAGGTGACCCTGAACCATCCCTTAGTTATGCTGCTATAGACGTAGACTGCTGGGGGGTTCCCATGATGCACTGTTTCTTTCTCTTTTTGCTCTGTATGCACCACTCTGCATTTAATCATTAGTGATTGATCTCTGCTCCCCTCCACAGCATGTCTTTTTCCTGGTTCTCTCCCTCAGCCCCAACCAGTCCCAGCAGAAGACTGCCCCTCCCTGAGCCTGGTTCTGCTGGAGGTTTCTTCCTGTTAAAAGGGAGTTTTTCCTTCCCACTGTAGCCAAGTGCTTGCTCACAGGGGGTCGTTTTGACCGTTGGGGTTTTACATAATTATTGTATGGCCTTGCCTTACAATATAAAGCGCCTTGGGGCAACTGTTTGTTGTGATTTGGCGCTATATAAAAAAATTGATTGATTGATTGAGTCCAGCAATGGGGGTGGAGCTTCTGGATGGTGCACTGAAGGATACAGGGTTCCTGAAGTCTTTCCGTGCCCACGTCAGGACACCCAACATAGATGCACAATTTTTTCACATGGTGCATTGAATAATGTTGTGCACACTCGTGCTCCACACACGGACATTTGACCATATTTCAGGGTGAACGGCCCAAAATCCTGTCTGTCTGTACTGGATGAATGCTGGAATATTTACTGATGTACCTGTCAGCACATTGCAGAGCTTTGTCATCCGTTCATGTGAAAGTCCGGGAGTATGTGGGAGGACCTTATATTTATGATAAAAATATACCAAGTACACAAGCGTGATGCTTAGCATTGTGTGTCACATTGTTTTCATTCTCCTTACACATTGTTACCATTACAAAGCACTTGCCATCCTTAATGAAACCTGTTACTGCCACCAAATTCAAAATAAGCATATAGTGCAGTTTCCTTGCTCTTCCCACAAAGAGAGGGACAAAAAAAAGAAAAAAAGTGGACTTTGGTAACACTTTATATTAACTGCATGCTATAAAGCATTAGTAAAGCATTTATAAAGTGTAAGTATAAAGACATTACATATTTTGTTATTAGTAATTATTAAGCCATCTATTTATGTTCTTATCAATGAGTAGCTAATAAAAAGAATGCTTTGTAAATGTTTTACAAGTAGTTATTAAGCATTTACTTACACTTTATAAATGCTTTACTAATGCTTTATAGCGTGCAGGTAATATAAAGTGTTACCTGGACTTTTATCTACTGAATGTGGTATATAAAAATGTAACTTCAGGAACAGCAGCATGAGATGAAAAGGGAGTGAAATATACCCATCTGTATCTGGAGTGTGGGAAAGTGCTCAAACTGCTCAAACATAAAGCAGATTGTCACCATAGAATATAAACAGCAGAAAGCAATACTTTGTTTCAAATGCACAGACACACACTGAAAGTTACCAGCAGTCCTATCGGCATGATTTCACTGTCTAGACAGATTAGAATGTAGAATGTCAGTGTAGAAGGAAATTCACAACAGTTAACGTGATCTTTGTGTTTTGGCTTTAGGTATATCATGACCAGCGGCAGGACAATGGACTCCACCAAGGAGTTCTTCTCACAACATAACTACTTTGGCTTAGAAAAGAACAATGTCATGTTCTTTCAGCAGGGCATGCTACCAGCCATGGACTACCAAGGCAAAATCATCCTAGAAAGCAAGTGCAAGCTCTCCATGGCTCCTGGTAGGACAGCAGAGAATTTCCATACACGCGACCAGTCAAAAGTTTGGACACACTTACCCATGAATGGGAAGTGTGACTGATAGTCAGTGTAGTTTGGTGTGTCAGTGTCATTGTTAAATGAGTGTGTTTTTACATGTGTGTGCTTGTGTTTTAGATGGGAATGGAGGACTTTACAGAGCTCTAGGAAAGCAAGGTGTAATTGATGACATGGAGCGGAGGGGAGTCCAGTTTATCCACGTGTACTGTGTTGACAATATCTTGGTCAAAGTGGCTGATCCCACATTTGTCGGCTTCTGCATTCAGAAGGGAGCAGACTGTGGAGCTAAGGTTGGTCATTGAACATTTTACAAAGGGTTTCAGGTATGTTTTTTTCTTAGGGGCTCTTGGTTAAGATTGAAGTCATAAAAATAATTTTCTTTGGGCACCGCTATAGTTTTATTTATTAACCTTTCAATAGGGCATTCATAATATGGCATTGCCAATATGATAACAATTTGCATTGTCTGGGGAAAAAATGAATAAATAATTCCGCTGAAGGGAAAAAATTTAAAATGGACTGCCTTGAAGTGTGTTCGGTAGCCACCCGTTCACTGCTAAAAAAAATCCCCTAAAAATTGCTCCACCCTGCGTCATTTTGGAGCATCAGCAGCGGTTCATCGATTATCACCTCGTTTCTGTTTCAAACTTCACTCCAGTCATCATCTATCTCGGCGACAGATATCTGAAGCTTTTGTACAACAATCATTTCCACATAAATTCAGCATTATTTCATAATAAAAGACAGGGGACCATTCAGAGCATCACAGCAGCACATCAGACTCAGACGTGTTGCTTCACCTAAGTTATTTTCGGAGCGTCAACAGCGATTTCACCGATTATTGCCTGGTTTCTGTTTAAAACAGCCTCATTTCTGCTTAAAACTGACTTTAGAATGAATTAAGAGGTTTTACTTTGTCCTCTGATGATTAATAATCACATTATTCCCTTTGATCGCTTTGGGTCAGTCAGAGTCAGACTCAGAGCAAGTCTCAGACACATGTGCATTGATGGCACAGTGAAGGCAGAACGGACCAATTTGTAGAGGGGACCATTTGGTCGGCGACACTGGTAGTTCAAAGCCGTGTAAACATCAGCTGGCAAGGATGTGGATGGCATCGATTCAGTGAGTTCATGAACAATTGCGATGACACGTTCTCCCAAGTTGAGAAGGTTATCTAGAAGAGATGTGGTGATGAACTTCTGCTGTGCCCTGATGTTGTCTTGTTGTCCATACTTTACATTGTGCCCTAAACCAGTGTTGCAGACCAAATGGTCCGCTCCTAAAAACTGGTCCACCCTGCCACCACTGCACATGCGTCATTTCAGAGCTCAGCCGCTCATCTGAGACATAGTCTTTTCACCCAAAGTAGTCAAATGGATTAATAGGATTATTAATCATCAGATGTCAAGGTAAAACCTCTTAAATCATTCTAAAGTCAGTTTTAAGCAGAAACGAGGCGATACTCTGTGACGCTTTGAAATGACAAAAGCGCAGTGAACACATCAGCTAGCAGTTTGTGTAGCCACGGCGCTCTGATCGATTCCTCTGTCTTTTCTGATGAAATAAAGCTGAATTTATGTGGAAATGATTGTTGTACAAAAGCTTCAGGTATCTGTCGCTGAGATAGATGATGACTGGAGGCAGTTTGAAGCAGAAACGAGGTGATAATCCATGAAACACGGCTAATGACTCATGCACAGTGAAGGCAGGATGGACCGATTTTTAGGGGGGACCGTTGAGGGGGGTCAGCAACACCAGAGTGTCGCTGACCAAACCAACCTCTAGCATAAGTCATGGACTGCAAAGCGGCGTGAGATTCACAATTGCGAAACAGCGGATACAGTTTATGATAGCGACCATAGCAACATCATAGATCACGTAGGGGCTTCTTCCAATTTGCGAGAGGGATGCTGGGAAGCACACAGCAACAGCCAATCAGAGTAGAGAGGCATGGTGACATCAGATGGCTGCTCACTCGCTGTATGGCAGCATGGTGGCTTAGTGGTTAGCAATGGTGATTCACAACAAGAAGGTTGTGGGATAAATTCTCACCCTTTCTGTGTGGAGTTTGCATGTTCTCCCTGTGTCTGTGTGGGTTTCCTCTGGGCACTCCAGTTTCATCCCACAATCAAAAGATGTTTATTTATCTGCTCCTTTCTCTGCTCCTGACCAAGGCAGAATCTTTCAGTGGTGAGCACAGTTACGCTAATCCACTAACTGCTAATTAGTGAAGCTAACTTTTTTGTTTGCAGATTAGCTGCAAACAAAGCTAGCTGAAAAGCTAGCTTCAAAAACCATCAGAGGACCAATTAGCTTCTACAAAATTGAGTTCTGCTAGCTTTTAGTTCGCTAACCTTTTTTGCTGGCATAGTTCGTAAAGCCGAACAGTCAAATACATTTGTAAACCCTAAAATCATGCATGTTGGTTCCTGTCAGTTACTTGTTTTGCAGCAGTCAAGCAGCTGTGAGGAGCTGAACTCAACTCTACCCTAGCAGAAGGGGCCTGCCTGCCAGGCTGTTCTAAAAAAAAAAAAAAAAAGTGTCATTTACATTCAGCATACAGTGACCCAGACATGTGGCAGTAGACATGAAAAGCAAAGCAGGTTTGAGTTAAAGATTGATTTATAAACCAAATTAATCCGGGTAGTTTATCTACATTAATGTCAGTTCTGTCAGTTTTACAAAGTGAAAAGGTACTGCATGAATAGTTTAGGGAATAGTGAGTGAATGAGTGAGTGTGTGAGCACACATTATGTGCTTCAGTGGATTGTCATCAGACAGTCCTGAATGTGACTGGTGTCCCCAAGTAGTCACTCCAAGTCTCAAGGCATCTCCGAGTCTGAGGCGTCAGCCCGACAAATGGGGACATATCCTGTTGGCTCTAATCCATTTGTCTACACACTTCCCATGGAACTCATGGCTGCAGGGAAGGACTCACAGCAGCTGCCGGGACTCAGTCACTCATACACACCACAGATGGGTCAAAATGCATAGAACACTGCCATCTACTGGATGGCAGTGTGAATAGCTCCCAAATATCACGGTCATTATTTATTACACTGAACCACACTCACAACAAACACACAGAATTTTCAGTTTTACAAATGCCTTTTTTTTTTTTTTTTAACAAATGAAAAAAATTACATATTTACAAATAAATAAACAAACCAACCAGTGATGAGCGGAGGCTCATTTGCCATAATGCCTTTTGGCATCTGTGTGTGTTAATGCTCAAACCTTCAGAATTAGTGTATTACTTTAAAATTAAAAGATATGTGTTATATTTTCACTTTGTAAAAATGATAGAGTTGACATTAATGTAGATAAACTATCTGGATTAATTTTTTTTATAAGTCAAACTTGCTTTGCTTTTCATGTCTACTACCACACGTCTGGGGCAGTGTATATTGAATGTAAATGACTCTTCCTTACAGCAGTGGGCAGGCACACAAAGACAGAAGCTCTGACTCATTGTTTGTGTTGGGTTTGTGATCACCTTTGATTCTACCCAGAAGGGTCGGCAGTGCTTAAACTCAGAACTGGCTTGTCAGCAGCTGACAGTGTACTGGAGTCAATACTAAAAGTAAGTGGTTAGCTGTAGCTTCCACTAAATTTTTTAATGGTTTATTAATTTAGCGTTATAAAAGTTAACTTTTCAGTTAGCAAAGTAGGTGGAATCTTTACATCTGGAGTTGGTCCCCAGGCACTGGACTGTGGCAGCCCACTGCTCCTAGTGGCTGGATTGTGTCTAACTGTAGTTAGGATTAAATGCAGAGGACAAACTTCACTTTCTCCACTTCAAACAGGAAGTGATCACAAAGGAAGTCTGAGACTGGAGGAGTGAATATCATGAAGCACCGAGAAAACCAACCATTTTACTCATGTTTGTTGGGATGTGCTGTCCAAATGACTCGAGGGACAATATGAAATACACTTTGATCATCTGATGGGGTCAAAAAAGAGGAAATTTACTGTCAGAAATGGATTCATCCATTTGTCTCTGATATATTTTTTAAGTCGATTAATGTCTATTTTATTTGTGAAATGTCAGCCACTGTTTTTAATGACCGCTAGGATAGGCTCCAGATTCCCCATGACCCTTAAAGGTGACCCCTGCCCATTCTCCATGTTAATGTGGAATTGCATCAGGAAGAGCATCTGGTGTAAAATGTGCCAAAATCAACATGCAGATCCACGTCAGATCTGCATGTTGATTTTTAGTAAAGTGGTTGGTTTGTTCAGCGCTTCGTGATATTCGCTCCTCCAGTTTCAGACTTCCTTTGTGATCACTTCCAGTTTGAAGTGGAAGAACCTGAAACAGTTTCTCCTTCCTACAGGCACTGACCGATTCCAAAAATGTCATGCACAATTTCCAGTTCATCTCAATAGAATTTGCATTTAATTAAAAAATAATGTAATAATGTTAATATATTCATTAATTTTTAAATATGGAGTCCTAAAGTCTAAACGTTTTAAAATGAGATTACGTTATTTTATAATTCACTCATTTATGTACTTTCATGGAGTCCCAAAGAAAATGTTTTTTTTATAAAACAAACAAACTTCAGCTGCAGTTTGTCAGAAGGCACATGGGAGATGAGCTGAGATTTGATTTGATTTCTTTATAAAAATCTTCTCTGTGTGGAGGAGCAACAGCTGCACATGTATCAGTGGTCAGCGGGTAGCCGCTCCATGACCCCACTGAAGCCTGTAGCTCCTTCATAGGTGTCTGAGTGTCCTGGTGCCATCCCTCACTTTCACAGTGCCTCTGTTTTTGACATACAGATTGAGTGACTTTCTCACAGTATTGATCTTCTTTCAACACTTTGCTGGAATTTTGACCCATATGGTATAAATGAGCCATGGCTTTGGGACGGCCCTTGTGTCACATCATTAGAGTATATTTACAATCACTGTCTCACTGGAAGACCCAGTAGTGACTCAGTAGTAAGATTTAGCTTTCTGAAGTCTTTAGTTGTTGTTGAGAATTTCCAGGAAATTCTCCTTTTTCATGATGCAATTTTACATCACGGAAGTTCTTTTCCCTACAAAGCGCATATACTCATGTGTATAAAAAAAAAAAAAAAACCTTTATTTAAAACTGCTTTGAGAGGTCCGACAGCTTATACTCCAGTGAGACTTATATGCTGAAAAATCATGTTTATTATTATTATTATTATTATTATTATTCGTAGTAGTATTAACTGTTTATATGGAACTTTCTCACTAATCAAAGTGCTAAATAAAATAATGTCACAGAATAAAAGCGTACATACCAATAATAAAAGTACACTACAACAGTGGGTAACAATCCCAAATTAAAGAGCTGATTAAAAAAAAAAAAGTCAAATGGACTCACATTGTCATTGTGCCAGAAAACTGTATCCATCTGATGATTTATTTTGTTCAAACTGCACTAAATAACACCTAGTATGTGGTTCATTTCATGCTTATTTGTCTGTCGTGCTTATTTTGGAATGTAACAGTCCTCATGAAAATTCAGTAGGTATATCTTATATATTATTTTCCAGTTCTAAGGTGGAACTATGCTAGTATACTAAGGTATACTTGTATCTAAAAAGGAAGAGTAAAATAGAAGAGTAGAAAAGAGTTGAGTAGAGCCACTTGGGTGCCTGTTCTTGAGAACTAGGGATGGTAGGTTAAAAAGGTTTTTTTATCCCATGGGAACTCTCCCTACCTACCCAAGCAGCTCAATAAAAAGGATATATATAATAATAAGACATAAGAAAGATAAGACATCATATATATATATATATATATATAACTGATAATTAAATAAAAAGGGTAATAAACAACATATACAAAAAATATGGTATTATATAATATACAAGAGTAGGTTTTAAAACCTAAATATTAATACAGGAGAAGATTGTAGTATAGATAATTTAGTATGTAGACTAGTAGTAAAATTAGTAGACTAGTTAGTAGACTAAGGTATAAATCTGGTATTATAGAAACAGAAGCTATGATGTAATTTGTATTGGTATCTATCTAAAGTAACTGCTAGCATACTATAGGAAAATAAAAAGCATACTCTATATGCGTTCAAATGGAAACCTAAGAACTTAGGTACTATATGTTGATATCTTTTAAAGAACACAAACTGATGAATCATTAAAAATCTACACCATGTAAAATAAAATTGTAAATAACAAAAATAAGCTAGTTATCATTAGAAGAGCTAAATTAGCCATTAATAAGCCGAGCGTACCTAGCAAGCTAACAAGATTAACAAAAATGGTACTAAGTATATAAAGTATAATAGTGTAGTTAAACCTACAATAACGGTATTAACAAATACATATAAAAATAAATGTGGACAAAAGTATGAATAAATGTGGGTTATCAAACAGAAAAGAACCAACTGTATTGTAAGCTACGATAAACGGTGCTACAGCCGACTAGATAAGCTAACATTAGCTGTTAGGTATAACTAATTGTACCCCACTCCTCCAATTATTCCATAAATATAATAATCTTAAAAAAAGGGGGAAACAAGAAAAAGTAAAGTGTGTAGAAATGTATTGGAGACATGATATAAGTACCTAGTGAAAGGATATAAAGGTGGATTATATTCCAGGCTAAACAGAGCTCGAGGCTTGTGGCTGCAGCAACATGTAGGCCAGGTTAGCCTGTAACTAACATGACGGAGAGGGATACATTCTCTCTAGCTAAAGAACATTTATGTAGCTAATGTAAACAGTAGTAGGCCTAGTAACCACTTAAAACATTAAACATTAAACTGGCATATATATACAAGGTGAATGAGGCCGAGGCAGGTTATTAGATAATTAATAGCTAATAGGCTAAGCTGTCATGATAGACGACTTTCCTGCAGTCTTCACTTCTCCATGCTGCTGTGAGCACAAATCTGTGTCCATCTGATGATTTATTTTATCCAAATGGAGTCAAGTAACATTTGAATTCAGATGCTCATTTATTTGTGCATCTTCTCCATAAAGTTGTTATGCTAAGTAACAGCACAGGCCGTGGTGTGCACATGTGCGACACTGAGTTCATGTCTGTTGTGGAAACTCTGTGTTACAAAGTGAGTTTAAGATGCAGAAGAAAAGGTGAAACTTATAGTCCTCCGGAAAACACAGTGCTTTGTGGACATATGTATGTCCTCTCTGAACATCCTACGTTCAGCTTTTCAGCTTGCACCCTGAGACTGTGTGCCCCTGTTTCCAGGTGGTGGAGAAAACCAATCCCACGGAGGCTGTGGGTGTGGTCTGTAAGGTGGATGGGCGTTATCAGGTGGTGGAGTACAGTGAGATCACTTTGGCAACTGCCGAGAAGAGAAGCAGTGATGGACGGCTGATGTTTAATGCAGGAAATGTAGCAAATCACTTCTTCACATTGTCCTTCCTCCAAGACATCGTACAGTAAGACTAACTGCAGGCTGTCCTGTTAATCTTGATTTCTGTAGGAACGTGTCTACTTGGCCTTTGTTCAGTATCTTAAAGTGACAGAGGTACAGACGTCTCTCATCCTCTTAACAGGAAATATGAGCCACAGCTGCAGCACCACGTGGCCCAAAAGAAGATCCAGTATGTAGATCACCAGGGACAACAAATCACCCCTCACAAACCCAACGGCATTAAGATGGAAAAGTTTGTCTTTGACATCTTCCAGTTTGCTACGTGAGTGCTTTCCATCTCACACACACACACTTTAAAATAATGTCCTTTTTAATGTCCATTTTAGTTAAAGTAATCCAGCAAATTATTATATAGCTGTCCTTCGAAAAGCTAAGCGACAGTCTTGAGCAGGAACTTTGGAATATGCTTCTTTTTGCTAATAATGTTGGAAAAGTAAGCTCTTTTAGAAGCTGAGGTGGAAAGGATGGAAAAATAAGGTGGAAAAATGTACATTATTGATTTATGCCATTTACTCTCCAAAATCCTGCATTTACGCTTAAAGTAGACCTGCATTGAAATAAATGTGGTCAGATTTCAGAAAAGAAATAGCTGATATGTATTTATAAGACCCTTGTGAATGTAGTAAAGTAAATCTGTAAGCCCAAATTTGTAATTCAGCGGAGAAATATTCGTTTAAAAATGACAAATTTGCAGCTAACATTTAGCCCTCTGTGAAAACAGTTTGTACATCCGGATCATTTCCATGATGTCGGTGACAACACGACGCGCTCCCGCCTTCAGTCCGATCCCGCATTGAAATTGATTTTATCTCTTAGTAATGTTACTGTTATACACATCCTGGTTTCAACATCCAAAGTAGGCTGCAGTGAATGTGAGATACAGCTCTGCATGCTCAGATCCGGGGATCAGATCAGCGGCGGCATCCACAGCGGGCGCCATTATTCCCCGACGCGCTTACTGAGTGCATGCGCTCGTTAAATTCCGCCGCTGCACTCACACCCCCGTGTCTGCTGTGCAGCCAGCACCACCTCTGTCTACTGAATGGAGTTGCAGCCAACTTGGCACAAGTCCAGAGATTACGCTCGCCGTTTTAATGCAGTGCGCGCGGTGACACCTGTTGCTCGCAAGGACAGACTTCTTGCTGCAAAATCCGCAGCGCCGCATGTCTCGGTAATCGGAGCCGCAGAGCTCCGTGGCCGCTGAGAGAGGTTTATATATTTTTAATGACTTGAATTCTTTGCGGGTCTCGCCTCCGTAGCCCGTGACGGTACACCGGAGGTGAAAGACAGTAGATTTTCAATGCGACACCACTCAATCAAACGGGCGTATGAAAAAGTCCACAAAAATAATTTTCAAGCACAAATAAAAGAAATGTGTACTCACCAAACATGCCACAATACAATATGAAGTTTTGAAAAAGTAGATCCTTCCGTATAAGACAAGAAAAAGGTGCAGATGCAAACTGACGTAAATCCACAAATTACAGTTGGCGCGCGCAATGCATGCTGGGAGAGGGTCTTGTCCCTGACGTCTCGGCAGCGTCCATGATGACAGGGACAATTTGCGGAGGGCTAAATGTTAGCTGTAAATTTGTCATTTTCAAATGAAGATTTCTCCGCTGAATGACAGATCTGGACTTGCAGATTTACTTTACTACATTCAGAAGGATCTTATGTGAGATCCTTCTGAATGTAGAAGGATAGAAGGAGAGAGCATATCTCACCCATATTGGCCTCTCTTCATTGGCTTCCTGTTAATTCTAGAATAGAATTTAAAATTCTTCTTCTTACTTATAAGGTTTTGAATAATCAGGTCCCATCTTATCTTAGGGACCTCATAGTACCATATCACCCCAATAGAGCACTTCGCTCTCAGACTGCAGGCTTACTTGTAGTTCCTAGGGTTTGTAAGAGTAGAATGGGAGGCAGAGCCTTCAGCTTTCAGGCTCCTCTCCTGTGGAACCAGCTCCCAATTCAGATCAGGGAGACAGACACCCTCTCTACTTTTAAGATTAGGCTTAAAACTTTCCTTTTTGCTAAAGCTTATAGTTAGAGCTGGATCAGGTGACCCTGAACCATCCCTTAGTTATGCTGCTATAGACGTAGACTGCTGGGGGGTTCCCATGATGCACTGAGTGTTTCTTTCTCTTTTTGCTCTGTATGCACCACTCTGCATTTAATCATTAGTGATCGATCTCTGCTCCCCTCCACAGCATGTCTTTTTCCTGGTTCTCTTCCTCAGCCCCAACCAGTCCCAGCAGAAGACTGCCCCTCCCTGAGCCTGGTTCTGCTGGAGGTTTCTTCCTGTTAAAAGGGAGTTTTTCCTTCCCACTGTAGCCAAGTGCTTGCTCACAGGGGGTCGTTTTGACCGTTGGGGTTTTACATAATTATTGTATGGCCTTGCCTTACAATATAAGGCGCCTTGGGGCAACTGTTTGTTGTGATTTGGCGCTATATAAAAAAAAAAAAATTGATTGATGTGTAAATGTAACTCATTTTTTGGGTCAAAGATCTGACTGCATTTATTTCATTGCAGGTCTACTTTAATATTCCATCAGTGATCAGTAAAACAAGGCAGCATGGTTTTACCAAGGCCGGTTTGTAGTGTGTTGGACATGTGGCAGGATGTGGCACCAGTGCACCTAACCTGACCACAAAATAACCATTCTGGCCAACTTTCAAGGTCACTCAAGCTAAAGGTCATGTGACCAGGAGAAAGCTGATATATGACTTTGTATTAGTGTTTAATAGTATTTACAGGTGTATGTTTAACTAATTCTTTGAAAGATCCATTCTAAATCAGTCAGGCCTGGCAGCGTGCACTGGTGCCACGTGCTGCAGCATCTGCCAAGAAGACAAGGAAGTCACTGTTATAATCACTCCGCTCTGGTCGTCACCATAGCAATGCGCAAATCAGTTGGCACAGATCAGCTGTGTTTTGACAGGTGAATGACAGAAATGCAATAAAACATGGATTTCCAAGTGAATTTTAATATTTTTGACCAAAATAAAACCTTTGAGGAATGGAAAGGGGAGGAGAGCAAACGAGAAGAACAGCAAAAGCAATGGCATAAAGATTTAACATCGGACAAACTGGACAAGAAGATGGCGGACTGTCGGAGTGCTCCGCATCAAAACAGTGAGCGTAGTTTCTGGACCTGTTGCCAGAGTTGGTCGCAGCTCCACACAGCAGAGAGGGGGGTGGTGTGAGTGGCCCGCTGCGGCACAAGCCCGCAGACTCGGTAAGCGCATCGGTGGCAAAATGTCTTGAGACTGGTATAAAGTAGTCCCAAATACTTAAGCATTTTTATCAAGTTTTGTTAACTTAAATAAATATTTGTGTGTTAGTTCACTGTGTGGGACCATGGTATAAGAGGATTAAACAACTCAAAGCCGTGCATTATACGGTTTGAATGCACGGCTGCGAGTTGTTTAATCCTTATATATATATATATATATATATATATATACTGGACAAAAATATAAACGCAACACTTTTGGTTTTGCTCCCATTTTGTATGAGATGAACTCAAAGATCTAAAACTTTTTCCACATACACAATATCACCATTTCCCTCAAATATTGTTCACAAACCAGTCTAAATCTGTGATAGTGAGCACTTCTCCTTTGCTGAGATAATCCATCCCACCTCACAGGTGTGCCATATCAAGATGCTGATTAGACACCATGATTAGTGCACAGGTGTGCCTTAGACTGCCCACAATAAAAGGCCACACTGAAAGGTGCAGTTTTATCACACAGCACAATGCCACAGATGTCGTAAGATTTGAGGGAGCGTGCAATTGGCATGCTGACAGCAGGAATGTCAACCAGAGCTGTTGCTCGTGTATTGAATGTTCATTTCTCTATCATAAGCCGTCTCCAAAGGCGTTTCAGAGAATTTGGCAGTACATCCAACCAGCCTCACAACCGCAGACCACGTGTAACCACACCAGCCCAGGACCTCCACATCCAGCATGTTCACCTCCAAGATCGTCTGAGACCAGCCACTCGGACAGCTGCTGAAACAATCGGTTTGCATAACCAAAGAATTTCTGCACAAACTGTCAGAAACCATCTCAGGGAAGCTCATCTGCATGCTCGTCGTCCTCATCGGGGTCTCGACCTGACTCCAGTTGGTCGTTGTAACTGACTTGAGTGGGCAGATGCTCACATTCGCTAGCGTTTGGCACGTTGGAGAGGTGTTCTCTTCACGGATGAATCCCGGTTCACACTGTTCAGGGCAGATGGTAGACAGTGTGTGTGGCGTCGTGTGGGTGAGCGGTTTTCTGATGTCAGTGTTGTGGATCGAGTGGCCCATGGTGGCGGTGGGGTTATGGTATGGGCAGGCGTCTGTTATGGACGAAGAACACAGGTGCATTTTATTGATGGCATTTTGAATGCACAGAGATACCGTGACGAGATCCTGAGGCCCATTGTTGTGCCACATCCAAGAACATCACCTCATGTTGCAGCAGGATAATGCACGGCCCCATGTTGCAAGGATCTGTACACAATTCTTGGAAGCTGAAAATGTCCCAGTTCTTGCATGGCCGGCATACTCACCGGACATGTCACCCATTGAGCATGTTTGGGATGCTCTGGACCGGCGTATACGACAGCGTGTACCAGTTCCTGCCAATATCCAGCAACTTCACACAACCATTGAAGAGGAGTGGACCAACATTCCACAGGCCACAATTGACAACCTGATCAACTCTATGCGAAGGAGATGTGTTGCACTGCATGAGGCAAATGGTGGTCACACCAGATACTGACTGGTATCTCCCCCAATAAAACAAAACTGCACCTTTCAGAGTGGCCTTTTATTGTGGACAGTCTAAGGCATACCTGTGCACTAATCATGGTGTCTAATCAGCATCTTGATATGGCACACCTGTGAGGTGGGATGGATTATCTCAGCAAAAGGGGAAGTGCTCACTATCACAGATTTAGACTGGTTTGTGAACAATATTTGAGGGAAATGGTGATATTGTGTATGTGGAAAAAGTTTTAGATCTTTGAGTTCATCTCATACAAAATGGGAGCAAAACCAAAAGTGTTGAGTTTATATTTTGTTGAGGTGTGTGTACGAGGGCTGTCCATAAAGTATAGGTCCTTTTTATTTTTTTCAAAAACTATATGGATTTCATTCATATGTTTTTACGTCAGACATGCTTGAACCCTCGTGCGCATGCGTGAGTTTTTCCACGCCTGTCGGTGACGTCATTCGCCTGTGAGCACTCCTTGTGGGAGGAGTCGTCCAGCCCCTCGTCGGAATTCCTTTGTCTGAGAAGTTGCTGAGACTGGCGCTTTGTTTGATCAAAATTTTTTCTAAACCTGTGAGGCACATCGAAGTGGACATGGTTCGAAAAATTAAGCTGGTTTTCAGTGAAAATTTTAACGGCTGATGAGAGATTTTGAGGTGATACTGTCGCTTTAAGGACTTCCCACGGCGCGAGACGTCGTGCAGCGCTCTCAGGCGCCGTCATCAGCCTGTTTCAAGCTGAAAACCTCCACATTTCAGGCTCTATTGATCCAGGACGTCGTGAGAGAACAGAGAAGTTTCAGAAGAAGTCAGTTTCAGCATTTTATCCGGATATTCCACTGTTAAAGGAGATTTTTTTTTAATGAAAGACGTGCAGACGGGTCCGCGCGTCGGGACGCAGCCGGCGCGGTGCGGCGACACAGGAAAAACACCTCCGTGTTGATAACCATTTGTAAAATCCAGGCGGCTTTTGATGGCTTTCAGTGGAGTGAGTATATGAGAAATTGTTTAACAGCTGGACATGTTCCAACTTGTCCTTAAGGCTTCCAACAGAGGTGTTTTTCCTGTGGCGGAAAAACTGTGTTTTTTTATTTGTTATTATCTATCGTCCACCTGGTCGTTACTGTGAGTTTCTCTGAATTTTCAGACCTTTTGTCTGACTTAGTGCTTAGCTCAGATAAGATAATTATAGTGGGCGATTTTAACATCCACACAGATGCTGAGAATGACAGCCTCAACACTGCATTTAATCTATTATTAGACTCTATTGGCTTTGCTCAAAATGTAAATGAGTCCACCCACCACTTTAATCATATCTTAGATCTTGTTCTGACTTATGGTATGGAAATAGAAGACTTAACAGTATTCCCTGAAAACTCCCTTCTGTCTGATCATTTCTTAATAACATTTACATTTACTCTGATGGACTACCCAGCAGTGGGGAATAAGTTTCATTACACTAGAAGTCTTTCAAAAAGCGCTGTAACTAGGTTTAAGGATATGATTCCTTCTTTATGTTCTCTAATGCCATATACCAACACAGTGCAGAGTAGCTACCTAAACTCTGTAAGTGAGATAGAGTATCTCGTCAATAGTTTTACATCCTCATTGAAGACAACTTTGGATGCTGTAGCTCCTCTAAAAAAGAGAGCTTTAAATCAGAAGTGCCTGACTCCGTGGTATAACTCACAAACTCGTAGCTTAAAGCAGATAACCCGTAAGTTGGAGAGGAAATGGCGTCTCACTAATTTAGAAGATCTTCACTTAGCCTGGAAAAAGAGTCTGTTGCTCTATAAAAAAGCCCTCCGTAAAGCTAGGACATCTTTCTACTCATCACTAATTGAAGAAAATAAGAACAACCCCAGGTTTCTTTTCAGCACTGTAGCCAGGCTGACAAAGAGTCAGAGCTCTATTGAGCTGAGTATTCCATTAACTTTAACTAGTAATGACTTCATGACTTTCTTTGCTAACAAAATTTTAACTATTAGAGAAAAAATTACTCATAACCATCCCAAAGACGTATCGTTATCTTTGGCTGCTTTCAGTGATGCCGGTATTTGGTTAGACTCTTTCTCTCCGATTGTTCTGTCTGAGTTATTTTCATTACTTCATCCAAACCATCAACATGTTTATTAGACCCCATTCCTACCAGGCTGCTCAAGGAAGCCCTACCATTATTTAATGCTTTGATCTTAAATATGATCAATCTATCTTTGTTAGTTGGCTATGTACCACAGGCTTTAAGGTGGCAGTAATTAAACCATTACTTAAAAAGCCATCACTTGACCCAGCTATCTTAGCTAATTATAGGCCAATCTCCAACCTTCCTTTTCTCTCAAAGATTCTTGAAAGGGTAGTTGTAAAACAGCTAACTGATCATCTGCAGAGGAATGGTCTATTTGAAGAGTTTCAGTCAGGTTTTAGAATTCATCATAGTACAGAAACAGCATTAGTGAAGGTTACAAATGATCTTCTTATGGCCTCGGACAGTGGACTCATCTCTGTGCTTGTTCTGTTAGACCTCAGTGCAGCTTTTGATACTGTTGACCATAAAATTTTATTACAGAGATTAGAGCATGCCATAGGTATTAAAGGCACTGCGCTGCGGTGGTTTGAATCATATTTGTCTAATAGATTACAATTTGTTCATGTAAATGGGGAATCTTCTTCACAGACTAAAGTTAATTATGGAGTTCCACAAGGTTCTGTGCTAGGACCAATTTTATTCACTTTATACATGCTTCCCTTAGGCAGTATTATTAGACGGTATTGCTTAAATTTTCATTGTTACGCAGATGATACCCAGCTTTATCTATCCATGAAGCCAGAGGACACACACCAATTAGCTAAACTGCAGGATTGTCTTACAGACATAAAGACATGGATGACCTCTAATTTCCTGCTTTTAAACTCAGATAAAACTGAAGTTATTGTACTTGGCCCCACAAATCTTAGAAACATGGTGTCTAACCAGATCCTTACTCTGGATGGCATTACCCTGACCTCTAGTATTACTGTGAGAAATCTTGGAGTCATTTTTGATCAGGATATGTCATTCAAAGCGCATATTAAACAAATATGTAGGACTGCTTTTTTGCATTTACGCAATATCTCTAAAATCAGAAAGGTCTTGTCTCAGAGTGATGCTGAAAAACTAATTCATGCATTTATTTCCTCTAGGCTGGACTATTGTAATTCATTATTATCAGGTTGTCCTAAAGTTCCCTAAAAAGCCTTCAGTTAATTCAAAATGCTGCAGCTAGAGTACTGACGGGGACTAGAAGGAGAGAGCATATCTCACCCATATTGGCCTCTCTTCATTGGCTTCCTGTTAATTCTAGAATAGAATTTAAAATTCTTCTTCTTACTTATAAGGTTTTGAATAATCAGGTCCCATCTTATCTTAGGGACCTCGTAGTACCATATCACCCCAATAGAGCGCTTCGCTCTCAGACTGCAGGCTTAATTGTAGTTCCTAGGGTTTGTAAGAGTAGAATGGGAGGCAGAGCCTTCAGCTTTCAGGCTCCTCTCCTGTGGAACCAGCTCCCAATTCAGATCAGGGAGACAGACACCCTCTCTACTTTTAAGATTAGGCTTAAAACTTTCCTTTTTGCTAAAGCTTATAGTTAGGGCTGGATCAGGTGACCCTGAACCATCCCTTAGTTATGCTGCTATAGACGTAGACTGCTGGGGGGTTCCCATGATGCACTGTTTCTTTGTCTTTTTGCTCTGTATGCACCACTCTGCATTTAATCATTAGTGATTGATCTCTGCTCCCCTCCACAGCATGTCTTTTTCCTGGTTCTCTCCCTCAGCCCCAACCAGTCCCAGCAGAAGACTGCCCCTCCCTGAGCCTGGTTCTGCTGGAGGTTTCTTCCTGTTAAAAGGGAGTTTTTCCTTCCCACTGTAGCCAAGTGCTTGCTCACAGGGGGTCGTTTTGACCATTGGGGTTTTACATAATTATTGTATGGCCTTGCCTTACAATATAAAGCGCCTTGGGGCAACTGTTTGTTGTGATTTGGCGCTATATAAAAAAATTGATTGATTGATTGATATATGTGTGTATATATATGTGTGTGTGTGTGTGTATATATGTATATGTATGTATATGTGTATATATGTATATGTGTATGTATATTGATATATTGATATATATGTGTATGTATATGTATATGTGTGTATGTGTGTATGAAAATTCAGTAAGGTACATCTTCTATTATACATTCCAAATCTAAGGTGGCACTCTACTAGTGTATACTAAGGTACACCTAAATATCTTTAAAAAAAAAAAGAAGAGGAGAGTAGAGGCACTTAGGTGCCTGGTCTTGAGAACCAGGGATGGTAGTGTGTGTGTGTGTGTGTGTGTGTGTGTGTGTGTGTGTGTGTGTGTGTGTGTGTGTGTGTGTGTGTGTGTGTGTGGTGTGTGTGTGTGTGTGTGTGTGGTGTGTGTGTGTGTGTGTGTGTGTGTGTGTGTGTGTGTGTGTGTGTGTGTGTGAGAGAGAAGCTGCAGACAGACATGTTTGTGTAGGGAGGGACAGGCACTGTGTGTGACTGGCCAATCACAAAGCGTGAAGAAAGTCAGCCAATGAGAATTTTCCTTGAGCACAAGCACAGATATTGATGAGTTTTATTCGTATCATGCTCATACTCATCAAAAATGCTTTATCTGTACTGGATGCTCGCCTGAAACGAGTATCCGGCTCAACCCTAGTGCGTGTATGTATGTACGTGTATATATATATAGATATATGTATGTATGTATGTATATATATATCTATATATATATAGATATATATATACTATTAGATAATAAACCAACCCTTTTATTTATTTTTTTTAACTATATGGATTTGAATGACGTGCGATTACACCAATCATGCTTGAACCCTCGTGTGCATGCGTGAGTTTTTTCATGCATGTCGGTGACGTCATTTCCCTGTGGGCAGGCCTTGAGTGAGATGTGGTCCCGCTCTCTCGGCTGAATTCCTTTGTTTCACACGCTGCTGCTTTATCAAATTTTTTCTGGACCTATGAGGAATATCCGAGTGGACACTATTCAAGAAATTAAGCTGGTTTTCGGTGAAAAGTTTAACCGCTGTCCTAGGGCGCATGCTCATGCAGCGACCGGCAGCAAGAGAGTGTCTCGTCAGTTTGTATGAGTTTATTTTAAGTGTTATGGTACTAGGTGCGGCATTTTTTTTTCTGTCACGATTGCTAACGTATGGTTCTGTGAGTTTTACTGGTTTCCCTGAGTGTACCTGTGGGAATATGGAGATAATAGCATTGATTCTGCTGTCCTGCTGTCCCATTGCCCTCTATGATGTTAATACACGCACAGTCACTCAGAAATAAGGTGGACGAGTTGCAAGCACACGTCAGATTTCAACATGAATACAGAGATGCATGCCTTCTGGCTATTACGGAATCTTGGCTTACAGACCGTGATGTGGATGTGGATCTGGATATAGATGGTTTTGGAGTGCCTTTCCGCCTCGACCGGGATGCTGGGGTTACTCGCAAATCACTGGGTGGGGGTGTGTGCCTTTACGTGAATGAGCGCTGGTGCAAAAATGTTCTTGTCAGAGATAGTTGCTGTACAAAGGACGTTGAGTTGCTGGCTGTCTCCCTTCGCCCCCATTACCTGCCTCAGGAATTCCCACAAATATTTGTCATGGTGGTATATGTCCACCCCAGAGCAAATGTGGATAAAGCATCCGAGGCTATATTGAATGAGACTCAGAAGCTGCAGTCTAAATGTCCTGATGCGCCCATTTTTGTCCTTGGTGATTTTAATAAATGCTCTCTTAAACAAGTGCTGAGGAATTTTTACCAGTATGTGACATGTTCAACCAGACATAACAAAATACTGGACATGTGCTATGGCTCAGTGAAAGGAGCATATAGATCTCTCTCTCTTCCCCCGTTGGGCGGGGCTGATCATAACTGCGTGCAGCTCATCCCAGTGTATTGCACCATGCTGAGGAGAGGCAGTGTCCTAACCAGGCAGACAAAGCAATGGACAGAGGACTCTGTTGTGCATCTGCAAGGTTGCTATGACTGCACGGACTGGGAAATATTTAAGGAGTCGTCTACTGATATTGATGAACTGACTGATGTTGTCAGCAGTTATGTTACTTTTTGTGAAGATTTTGTGATTCCCAAAAAGACGGTTAAAATCTACCCAAACGCTAAACCTTGGGTCTCAAGAGCACTGAAAGTCCTATTCAACAAAAGAAAAAAGGCATTCCGTGAGGGAGATCTCCCAGAGCTAAACAGATTAAAAAGGGAGATCAAATGTGAAATTAGGAGAGCAAAATACAACTACACAGCCAGGATCAAGAAACAATTTACCCAAAATAAGTTAGGCTCTGCTTGGGATGGCCTAAATACCATTCTAGGGAAAAATAGTAAAAAATCTAAAGTCATCCTGGCTGGGGCTAAATCGGACAAACAACTCACCCAGGATTTTAATCAGTTTTATAGTAGATTTGATACACTAAATTTTAGTGATGAATTATTTAAACTAAAAAATGATTTGCGCTGTCCTGGTTTTCCACGTTTTGATGAACGTTCCTTGATCAGCTTCTTTAAACGTACTAAAGTTTAAAAAAAAGTCCAGGACCCGATAATATTTGTGGTCATTTGCTGTCTTTTGCGGAGCAACTAGGCCCTATTTTCTTTTATATTTAACTGTCGCTTGCTCAACAAAAGGTTCCAAAGAATTGGAAACAGAGCATAATAATACCTGTGGCTAGAAACAAGCATCCCAAAGTTTTAAATGACTTTAGACCTGTAGCCCTAACATCTCTTGTTATGAAGGCATTTGAAAGACTTATGAAACATGAATTGCTTTCACATGTAGAGTCATTACTAGATCCCTTCCAGTTTGCCTATAGGGCTGGCTGTGGAGTGGAGGATGCTACTGCCACACTTTTAAATCTTGTTTTTAAACACCTTGAGGGCAACAAAGCTCATGCCAAACTTTTATTTCTTGACTTTTCATCTGCTTTTAATACTATCCAACCTCACATTTTAATTGACAAACTTGTGAATAATTTTTCTGTAGATTTTAATATTGCTGGTTGGATTTTAGATTTTTTAACAGACTGATCACAGAGTGTCAGAGTAAATGGGTGCATGTCAGACACCCTTTTGTCCTCAACAGGATCTCCTCAGGGCTGTGTCCTTTCGCCACTTCTGTACATATTGTACACTGATTGTCAAAGCCATCACGAAAATCATTTTATTTTGAAATTTGCAGACGATACTGTCATTGTTAGTCTCTTACAAAATCATGAGAATAACCATGGCCCGGTGGTGGAAGATTTTGTAAAGTGGTGTGATAAGTCATATTTACAATTAAACGTGGCTAAAACAAAAGATATGTCTGTGGACGTCCGGCAACAGCTCACACCAGCTCAGGCTACCTTCATTAAGGGCCAGCAGGTGGAGTCTGTGGAAACTTATAAGTATCTGGGGACTATAATTGATCACAAGCTAAACTTTAATGTTAATACTGACATGTTGTGTAAAAAGGGTCAACAATATTTGTTCTGTCTTCATAAATTGTCTTATTTTCAAGTGGATAAGACTATTATGATTCTTTTTTACAAATCTTGTATTGAGTCTGTTTTAACCTTTTCTATGTTGTGCTGGTATGGGAATCTCAATCAATCAATCAATCAATTTTTTTGTATAGCGCCAAATCACAACAAACAGTTGCCCCAAGGCGCTTTATATTGTAAGGTAAGGCCATACAATAATTATGTAAAACCCCAACGGTCAAAACGACCCCCTGTGAGCAAGCACTTGGCTACAGTGGGAAGGAAAAACTCCCTTTTAACAGGAAGAAACCTCCAGCAGAACCAGGCTCAGGGAGGGGCAGTCTTCTGCTGGGACTGGTTGGGGCTGAGGGAGAGAACCAGGAAAAAGACATGCTGTGGAGGGGAGCAGAGATCGATCACTAATGATTAAATGCAGAGTGGTGCATACAGAGCAAAAAGAGAAAGAAACAATGCATCATGGGAACCCCCCAGCAGTCTACGTCTATAGCAGCATAACTAAGGGATGGTTCAGGGTCACCTGATCCAGCCCTAACTATAAGCTTTAGCAAAAAGGAAAGTTTTAAGCCTAATCTTAAAAGTAGAGAGGGTGTCTGTCTCCCTGATCTGAATTGGGAGCTGGTTCCACAGGAGAGGAGCCTGAAAGCTGAAGGCTCTGCCTCCCATTCTACTCTTACAAACCCTAGGAACTACAAGTAAGCCTGCAGTCTGAGAGCGAAGCGCTCTATTGGGGTGATATGGTACTACGAGGTCCCTAAGATAAGATGGGACCTGATTATTCAAAACCTTATAAGTAAGAAGAAGAATTTAAATTCTATTCTAGAATTAACAGGAAGCCAATGAAGAGAGGCCAATATGGGTGAGATATGCTCTCTCCTTCTAGTCCCCGTCAGTACTCTAGCTGCAGCATTTTGAATTAACTGAAGGCTTTTTAGGGAACTTTTAGGACAACCTGAATAATGAATTACAATTAGTCCAGCCTAGAGGAAATAAATGCATGAATTAGTTTTTCAGCATCACTCTGAGACAAGACCTTTCTGATTTTAGAGATATTGCGTAAATGCAAAAAAGCAGTCCTACATATTTGTTTAATATGCGCTTTGAATGACATATCCTGATCAAAAATGACTCCAAGATTTCTCACAGTATTACTAGAGCTCAGGGTAATGCCATCCAGAGTAAGGATCTGGTTAGACACCATGTTTCTAAGATTTGTGGGGCCAAGTACAATAACTTCAGTTTTATCTGAGTTTAAAAGCAGGAAATTAGAGGTCATCCATGTCTTTATGTCTGTAAGACAATCCTGCAGTTTAGCTAATTGGTGTGTGTCCTCTGGCTTCATGGATAGATAAAGCTGGGTATCATCTGCGTAACAATGAAAATTTAAGCAATACCGTCTAATAATACTGCCTAAGGGAAGCATGTCTAAAGTGAATAAAATTGGTCCTAGCTCAGAACCTTGTGGAACTCCATAATTAACTTTAGTCTGTGAAGAAGATTCCCCATTTACATGAACAAATTGTAATCTATTAGACAAATATGATTCAAACCACCGCAGCGCAGTGCCTTTAATACCTATGGCATGCTCTAATCTCTGTAATAAAATTTTATGGTCAACAGTATCAAAAGCAGCACTGAGGTCTAACAGAACAAGCACAGAGATGAGTCCACTGTCCGAGGCCATAAGAAGATCATTTGTAACCTTCACTAATGCTGTTTCTGTACTATGATGAATTCTAAAACCTGACTGAAACTCTTCAAATAGACCATTCCTCTGCAGATGATCAGTTAGCTGTTTTACAACTACCCTTTCAAGAATTTTTGAGAGAAAAGGAAGGTTGGAGATTGGCTTATAATTAGCTAAGATAGCTGGGTCAAGTGATGGCTTTTTAAGTAATGGTTTAATTACTGCCACCTTAAAAGCCTGTGGTACATAGCCAACTAACAAAGATAGATTGATCATATTTAAGATCGAAGCATTAAATAATGGTAGGGCTTCCTTGAGCAGCCTGGTAGGAATGGGGTCTAATAAACATGTTGATGGTTTGGATGAAGTAACTAATGAAAATAACTCAGACAGAACAATCGGAGAGAAAGAGTCTAACCAAAAACCGGCATCACTGAAAGCAGCCAAAGATAACGATACGTCTTTGGGATGGTTATGAGTAATTTTTTCTCTAATAGTTAAAATTTTGTTAGCAAAGAAAGTCATGAAGTCATTACTAGTTAAAGTTAATGGAATACTCAGCTCAATAGAACTCTGACTCTTTGTCAGCCTGGCTACAGTGCTGAAAAGAAACCTGGGGTTGTTCTTATTTTCTTCAATTAGTGATGAGTAGAAGGATGTCCTAGCTTTACGGAGGGCTTTTTTATAGAGCAACAGACTCTTTTTCCAGGCTAAGTGAAGATCTTCTAAATTAGTGAGACGCCATTTCCTCTCCAACTTACGGGTTATCTGCTTTAAGCTACGAGTTTTGTGAGTTATACCACGGAGTCAGGCACTTCTGATTTAAAGCTCTCTTTTTCAGAGGAGCTACAGCATCCAAAGTTGTCTTCAATGAGGATGTAAAACTATTGACGAGATACTCTATCTCACTTACAGAGTTTAGGTAGCTACTCTGCACTGTGTTGGTATATGGCATTAGAGAACATAAAGAAGGAATCATATTCTTAAACCTAGTTACAGCGCTTTCTGAAAGACTTCTAGTGTAATGAAACTTATTCCCCACTGCAGGGTAGTCCATCAGAGTAAATGTAAATGTTATTAAGAAATGATCAGACAGAAGGGAGTTTTCAGGGAATACTGTTAAGTCTTCTATTTCCATACCATAAGTCAGAACAAGATCTAAGATATGATTAAAGTGGTGGGTGGACTCATTTACTTTTTGAGCAAAGCCAATAGAGTCTAATAATAGATTAAATGCAGTGTTGAGGCTGTCATTCTCAGCATCTGTGTGGATGTTAAAATCGCCCACTATAATTATCTTATCTGAGCTAAGCACTAAGTCAGACAAAAGGTCTGAAAATTCACAGAGAAACTCACAGTAACGACCAGGTGGACGATAGATAATAACAAATAAAACTGGTTTTTGGGACTTCCATTTGGATGGACAAGACTAAGAGTCAAGCTTTCAAATGAATTAAAGCTCTGTCTGGGTTTTTGATTAATTAATAAGCTGGAATGGAAGATTGCTGCTAATCCTCTGCCCCGGCCCGTGCTACGAGCATTCTGACAGTTAGTGTGACTCGGGGGTGTTGACTCATTTAAACTAACATATTCATCCTGCTGTAACCAGGTTTCTGTAAGGCAGAATAAATCAATATGCTGATCAATTATTATATCATTTACCAACAGGGACTTAGAAGAGAGAGACCTAATGTTTAATAGACCACATTTAACTGTTTTAGTCTGTGGTACGTTGAAGGTGCTATATTATTTTTTCTTTTTGAATTTTTATGCTTAAATAGATTTTTGCTGGTTATTGGTAGTCTGGGAGCAGGCACCGTCTCTACGGGGATGGGGAATCTCAGTCTTAAGGCTAAAAATTCACTGGTTAAAATAGTGAAGGCCTGTGGAAAGGTACTGGGAGTACCACAGAGTACGTTGTCTGACCTATACCACAGACAAGTAAAGAGGAAAGCATCGAGTATACTGTCGAACTCTGCTCACCCTCTTTTTAGTGATTTTCAATATTTACCTTCTGGCTCACGGCTCAGGTTTCCCTCTGTGAAGGGTAACAGATTTAAGTTCTCTTATGTTCCTGCAGCCATTGCTGCTTTGAACGCAGGCCAAGGAAGGAGTTAAAACTGGAATCATTTTAATGGACTGTATTTTAATGTTTGGACTGTAATTGTTTGTGATGCTGCACCATGGTAATGGTACTGGTGTGTGTTCTGTGTGTCATGTGCTTTTGATGTATTCTCAGGCTGCAGAACTGGTTGCCCCATGGGGGACACAAATAAAGTGAAAGTGAAGTGAAGTGGCTGATGAGAGATTATGGGGTGTTTCTATCGGTGTAAGGATTTTCTACGGAGCGGGACGTCGTGCAGCGCTTCCAGGCACCGTCGTCGGCCTGTTTCGACCTGAAAACATCCTAATTTAAGGCTTAATTCACCCAGGACGTCGTGAGAGAACAGAGAAGATTCAGAAGAGGCCGGCATGAGGACTTTATGCGGACATTCAACTTCAACTTCAACTTTTTTCTTGTATAGCGCCAAATCACAACAAACAGTTGCCCCAAGGCGCTCCACATTGCAAGGCAAGGCCATACATAATTATGAAACCACCGTCTACGTCTAAAGCAACATAACCAAGGGGATGGTCCAGGGTCACCCGATCCAGCCCTAACTATAAGCCTTAGCGAAAAGGAAAGTTTTAAGCCTAATCTTAAAAGTAGAGAGGGTATCTGTCTCCCTGATCTGAATTGGGAGCTGGTTCCACAGGAGAGGAGCCTGAAAGCTGAAGGCTCTGCCTCCCATTCTACTCTTACAAACCCTAGGAACTACAAGTAAGCCCGCAGTCTGAGAGCGAAGCGCTCTAATGGGGTAATATGGTACTATGAGGTCCCTAAGAGAAGATGGGACCTGATTATTCAAACCTTATAAGTAAGAAGAAGACTTTTAAATTCTATTCTAGCATTAACAGGAAGCCAATGAAGGGAGGCCAACACGGGTGAGATATGCTCTCTCCTGCTAGTCCCCCGTCAGTACTCTAGCTGCAGCATTCTGAACCAACTGAAGGCTTTTTAGGAACTTTTAGGACAACCTGATAATAATGAATTACAATAGTCCAGCCTAGAGGAAACAAATGCATGAATTAGTTTTTCAGCATCACTCTGAGACAAGACCTTTCTGATTTTAGAGATATTGCGTAAATGCAAAAAGGCAGTCCTACATATTTGTTTAATATGCGCTTTGAATGACATATCCTGATCAAAAATAACTCCAAGCTTTCTCACAGTATACTAGAGATCAGGGAAATGCCATCCAGAGTAACGATCTGGTTAGACACCATGCTTCTAAGATTTGTGGGCCAAGTACAATAACTTCAGTTTTATCTGAGTTTAAAAGCAGGAAATTAGAGGTCATCACTTAAACATTCCACTGTTTAAGGTCATTTTGTAATGAAAGACGTGCGCGCAAATTTGCCGAGTCGTTTCCGTGACGACTTGGCAAATCTGTGTGCGCCGCGACAGGAAAACACCTCCGTGTTGAAAACCATTTGTAAAATTCAGGGCGGCTTTGATGGCTTTCAACAAGTGAGTAACTAAGAAATTGTTTAACAGCTTGGGCATGTTCCAACTTGCCCGTTAAGGTTTCCAACGGAGGTGGTTTTTTCCTGTCGCGACCCCCCGCGGTCGGGTCCCGACTGACATGCGACTCTTGCCTGCACGTTCTTTCATTACAAAATGTCCGTTAACAATGGAATGTCCGAAAAACTCCTCATGCCGACTTCTTCTGAAGGTTCTCTGTTCTCTGACACTTCCTGGGTCAACAGAGCCTGGAAATGTGGAAGTTTTCAACTTGAAACGGTGAGACGCTGTCGCCTCGAAGCGCAGATCGCCGTCTGGCGCTGTGGGCCGTCCTTACGGCGACACTACAGACCAAAATCTCTCATCAGCCGTTTAAAATTTTACCAAAAAACCCAGCTGAATTTATCAAATGGTGTCCACTCAGTTTGTGCCTTACAGTTTTGAAAAATTTTTGATCAAACAAAGCAGCAGTCTCTGAGCCATTCCTAAACAATGAAAAAATCGACGACGAGGGTGGGCGACTCCTCACTCAAAGACTGCCCACAGGCGAATGACGTAACCGACGGGCGTGAAAAAAACTCTCGCATGCCCACGAGTGGTTCACGCATGTCTGATGTAATCACACGTGATTCAAATCTATCTGGTTTTTGAAAAAAATAATAAGGTCGGATACTTTTCTAATAGACCTCGTGTGTGTGTGTGTGTGTGTGTGTATGTGTGTATATATATGATGTATATATGTGTGTGTGTATATATATATATATATATATATATATATATATATATATATATATATATATATATATACACACACACACAAAACAAAAGTTGTCCTCTGCATGTAACCCATCCTAATTACAGTTAGACACAATCCAACCACTAGGGGCAGTGTGCAGCCACAGTCCGGTGCCCGGGGACCAACTCCAAATGTAGAGACGCTGCTTTGGTCAGGGGCAGAGAAAAGCACAGTCCCTAATAAGCATGTTTTGATTGTGAGAGGAAACCGGAGTGCCCGGAGGAAATCCACACAGACACGGGGAGAACATGCAGACTCCACACAGAAAGGACGGGAAGCGATCCCACGACCTTCTTGCTGTGAGGCACCAGTGTTAACCACGAAACTACCGTGCCACACTACAAAACTGAACTGGCAACCACCCAGGCAGACAACTGTTCAATCTTCAAACTCTGAAAGTGACAATCTACCTGCTGCTACCCAGTAAAAGGTGGGCGTGCCCTCGGCCTTCCGCAGCCGCTGGTGTTGGTAACACAGACACCTGCATTAATCTGTATATAATCAATCAAACTCAGATTTTGACTTTGCCCTGTGACCTTGACTTTTTCTCATGTTTTTCTCAAATTACTTTGTCCTTGGCTGACGGTCATTCTAACATGTTTGGTCTAAACTAGACTAAAACCAGTGGTGGGCAGAGTTCCGCTTATCTGCTAACTGCTAATTATCTATGCTAATGTTTTTTCGTTATCAGATTAGCTTTCAGATAACTTTGAAACCATCAGTGGACTAATTATCCTTCCGATAAATTTTAAAGGTTTAGTGTGGACATGCTGTGTCCAGGTGCATTATGGGTAATAGTACTGTTGTGGTCCTTCTCTCTGTTCGTCTCAGAATGCCTTCTTGGATAACACAAAATGACTGTAGGTGGTTTGCAAGAGAAGGGACACAACACTTAGAAAAACTCCGCCTTGGACAGGATAAAATGCGCAGAGTTTAAGTTCATTCAAGTTTCAGCAGAGCAGATACTTGTACAGTCCTCTAGAGAGACTGAATATGTTGCAACCGCGCTCATCTTTTATAGAAAACCTTGCGGGCATCGCTCCTCCTTCGATATGTTTTATTTATTTTATTCTCCAATCATGGTTTTCTAATGGAAGCGACCTTAGTTCACCCTAAGCAGGTGTAGAGCTAATTATTCCTATATGACAGTTCCCCCATTATGTTCGACCGATTTACAACTGTCATTTTTACAAAACATCACTTTCTACCCAGCTGCACCTGGCATGAGGGCTCATTACGCTTGGGCGTCAGCCAGCTCTGCTACCAGGTTGGAAGGTACTTGACAGTCGAGAGACTAATGGGGCACTTATTAGCTCAAAAGAAATCTATCTTTAGCAGTTCAGATGGATGACACCTTTTAGTTCAACTAGAGGGCACACAGTTCAGATGGGGGACACTTGATAGATCAAAAATCCCTCCTCTACAGTCCCTCCTCTGGGACTCAATAGAGTCCCATCTCACCACATATACCCCTGTGCTGTTTAATGACAGGACATCATCATCTGCGAATTTAAAACAAAAATAACATCACTCAAATAAGTGATAAGGCTGGTGCGGTTATCTAAAGGGTACAAGTGATACTAACACAGTAAATATATTTAAGTGCTGGTGAACATGAATGCTGGTATTCCTACATACTAAGGCACAAAGTGGTCAGTTATCAGCTGGATTACATATCAAAGCAAGGTGACACTCAAACATCATTGAATTGGGTATAAACCAAGGCACTTAAAATGGTTACATAAGACAGCTTACAACAAGCTTTTAGTCATAGCAAAACACAGGCATTACATTGGCATTTTGTGTAACAAATCATCTTCTGGCATCTATTGTCTCACTCAACCAGAGGCTCCAACCCATTATACTTGGTTCTACATATTATTTTCTAACAAAGCTCACACGTCTATTATTCAGGCATATTAAGCAAGGACTACCTTATCACTACTTATTCAGCCAACCAAGGAACTATTCTAGGGTCAACACAACGAAGTCTAGCCTAATGATAAACATAATGAATTGTTACCCTTCGTGTCCGTTCTTACGTCATCTGTCTTACCTAATCATATAATGGGTTATCATTATAGGCCATTTCTTAACATTTTCCACTTTGTTTTTTTTTTTTTTTCTTCTTTTCAAGCTTGTTTTCAATGCCCGTCGGCAAGACGCCAAACCTAAGCAATGCATGTCTCTTGAGGCATGCCCTAAATAACAAAAGGGGTCCCTATGGCATTTCTTCACCACTAACTCTCCGGATACACCATGTAAGGGTCCCCTTTTATAAATCAACCAATGTGTTAACTATGTGTGTGCATTTAGCTTTACTTGTGTTACATAAATGATGGTAAGGATAGACATTTATCAGACCTTCGTTATTGACATATACCAATCCATTTTTTGTACACTCATTTCTGAAACCAGTCCATAATCCAAATTCGAGAACCAAAGTCCTTGTCCGTTTTCAGAGCCATTAAATCAGTCCGAGTCCCCAGCGTTCACTCAGCGTCCGAGTTTTGGGGAGGGGAAGTTGGGGAATATGAGGGGGTTTGCCTTTCAGGGGCAGTGGAATGAGGATCATCAGGGATTCTGGCTCACAGACAGTCGCACAGTGCTCTGAAGGTTTTCTCCAGCTCATTGTTCTGCTTGGTCAACTGGAATAGGGCCACCAGAGTATTTTTCCCCACGTTCAGGGTGGACGTGGACATTTCTAGGTGTTCCCTTCTCGTATGATTCACCAGGCCAAGCAGCTTGTCTATGCTGGTGTGAAGACAGTACATCATAGTCTGAAGGCACTCCTGAGCACAAGAAATGTTGGCAATGTCACGGTGCATCCTTAGCAGGTATGCGGCTGTCTGACTCAGTTTGGGCATGAGTGCATCGAATACCACGCTGGGAATGTGATTCGTGAGGGGCAGAATGTGATCCAGGGTCTTTGGAGCAAGTTCCTGGGGAAGCTTGAGCTCTCGGGACAGGGTTGCCATGTCCAGTGGGGTGACCATGATCAGATTAAAGTTGTGCAGTCCAGGGGACAGGAGCAACATGGGGGGAGGCATGCAGAAGGAGTATTATCAATGTTGCACGAGCAAGTTGTTGGGTCATGCATATGGGCATTCAGCAGTCGGTACAGGTTCCCTGTTGTCTTGGTGGGGTGAAGAGTGCCGTGGTCAACCCGTGCTGGTCCTCCTCCAGAGGCATTGGGCTGTTCAGAACCCCTTCCCTGCATTGGGGAAGGGAAGTTGGGGGCAGATCCTTGCTGTGGGTTAGGTCTAGGGTGCACTCGGGCTTCTGCCACATATGGCCGACATCGGCTACCTCCCCTCATAGGTACCGTAGCTGCCAGCACATGTGACTGTCTCCATGGCATCTGCAGAGGGGGTGGTTCCCGGAGACCAAAAGGTCCTCCAGATGATGGCGGAGTCCCTTGACCGTTTCTTGGTGCAGGCTGAATCGGTGGAGCCCTCGTCGCTTGGGGCCGAAACAATAGGGGTCCTCCTGACACCAGCTGGCACAGCTATTGGATGGTTGGTGGTTGTGGCGGCTCACCTTGGCTCGACTGGCCCTCCATTGGATCCTCTCCTCCAGATAAGTCTGAGAGATCAGTCAGACTTGGCAGAGGCAGATCAGGAATAAGTTCCAGGTCAGAGGAGTCTGGTCTCTCAGCCATACTTCTGTGTCTATTAATATATGAGGTCTGTCAATAAAGTATAGGTCCTTTTTATTTTTTTCAAAAACTATATGGATTTCATTCATATGTTTTTACGTCAGACATGCTTGAACCCTCGTGCGCATGCGTGAGTTTTTCCACGCCTGTCGGTGACGTCATTCGCCTGTGAGCACTCCTTGTGGGAGGAGTCGTCCAGCCCCTCGTCGGAATTCCTTTGTCTGAGAAGTTGCTGAGAGACTGGCGCTTTGTTTGATCAAAATTTTTTCTAAACCTGTGAGACACATCGAAGTGGACACGGTTCGAAAAATTAAGCTGGTTTTCGGTGAAAATTTTAACGGCTGATGAGAGGTTTTGAGGTGATACTGTCGCTTTAAGGACTTCCCACGGAGCGAGACGTCGTGCAGCACTCCCAGGCGCCGTCGTCAGCCTGTTTCAAGCTGAAAACCTCCACATTTCAGGCTCTATTGATCCAGGACGTCGTGAGAGAACAGAGAAGTTTCAGAAGAAGTCGGTTTCAGCATTTTATCCGGATATTCCACTGTTAAAGGAGATTTTTTTTAATGAAAGATGTGCGGACGGGTCCGCGCGTCGGGACGCAGCCGGCGCGGTACGGCGGCACAGGAAAAACACCTCCGTGTTGATAACCATTTGTAAAATCCAGGTGGCTTTTGATGGCTTTCAGTGGAGTGAGTATATGAGAAATTGTTTAACAGCTGGACATGTTCCAACTTGTCCTTAAGGCTTCCAACGGAGGTGTTTTTCCTGTGGCGGAGCCTTGCAGCGGCTGCGAGCCGACGCTGCAATCCGCCTGCACGTCTTTCATTAAAAAAAATCTCCTTTAACAGTGGAATATCCGGATAAAATGCTGAAACCGATTTCTTCTGAAACTTCTCTGTTCTCTCACAACGTCCTGGATCAATAGAGCCTGAAATGTGGAGGTTTTCAGCTTGAAACAGGCTGATGACGGCGCCTGGGAGTGCTGCACGACGTCTCGCTCCGTGGGAAGTCCTTAAAGCGACAGTATCACCTCAAAATCTCTCATCAGCTGTTAAAATTTTCACCGAAAACCAGCTTAATTTTTTGAACCGTGTCCACTTCGATGTGTCTCACAGGTTTAGAAAAAATTTTGATCAAACAAAGCGCCAGTCTCTCAGCAACTTCTCAGACAAAGGAATTCCGACGAGGGGCTGGACGACTCCTCCCACAAGGAGTGCTCACAGGTGAGTGACGTCACCGACAGGCGTGAAAAAACTCACGCATGCGCACGAGGGTTCAGCATGTCTGACGTAAAACATATGAATGAAATCCTTATAGTTTTTGAAAAAAATAAAAAGGACCTATACTTTGACAGACCTCGTATACATATATAGTCATTACTATATCTCCATGTCATTCTTTCAGACATTGTCTATCCTATCCCTCATTGTTGCGGGTGCATGTGTGTAATTGTAAATGTGCATGCATGTCTTCTCCCTTGTCTACAACACCACTAAATACTGTCCCTCCCTGTTACTTGTTGGGGTATATGCCACAATGTCAGGTAGTTGGGGGGTGTCAGGGAGGACATTTGGTATTTCATCCATTTCCATATATTCTGGTTCTCTGCCTATTTCATCCATGTCGTCACCTAGAGCTCGGATGGCTAAAAGGGGGAGTTGTCCTACTGTGGATGCAATCAACTTATTAACCAGAAATTTTATCAAGGGAATACCACAACATATTACTAGCAAGACAGCCACTCCTATTAACGCCAAGACCCCACCCATCTGATATAACCAGTCCTTCCATGATATCCACCCTTTCCTTAAAGCCCCAAAAAGCGTGAACATTGGGCCAACATTTATTCCATCTACTAAGGTATTTCCAGAGGTCTCGTCAGTTCCGTTCCTTCCTCCTATGGAGTTACTTAATAGTTCTTGTTGAAACTCTCCGAGTTCGATTAGGAGTTCGGTTAAATTTCCATCTTCCCCCGTATGCATGGGTATGACTGTGCAACACTCTGTTGCTTCAATCATTATGCAGACTCCTTGCTCATCAGCCATCATCATCTCAATAGCTAATCTGTTTTGCATTGTCATTAGTGAGGTGGCGTGCAGTTCTGATAAAGCTCCTACAGCTGCTAATGTCCACTTCAAGTCTCTTTGGTTTTTGATTATACCACAGGTAATAATCCACTGCCACCTCCTGGAGCCTAGAACGAACTTTTGGGGTTACCCGAACAGAGCTGCTATCCATCCCCATTCCATCCCAGTCTTCTTCTGCTTAACTACTGCTACTGTCTATGGCTTCTAATTGTCGGGGTATCCCTTCTGGTACCCGTCTTTGACTGTGATGTTGTGGTCTATTTGATTGTCATAGTCGTCTTTTCTTACGAAGTTTCTGGGGTATGGTTTGTGTTGAACGTGGCATTTCCACGCCATTTCGCATGTCCAAAAATATCAGCTAAGGGTACTGTCCCATCAGCTAAATTTGGGATAGATATCCATGAAGCATGGGTGAGATTCATTCCAATTACAGACCCCCCTGTGGCCGGTACTACTTGTTCACACTGTATGCCTGCTGTAGGCAGGGTGTGACATACAGTAATATTCCATGATGTTTGGGCCGGTTTATATTCTTGTTTCTTTTGCGTACACTGTATGGGGTGTTTTGACTTGGCCGTCCCTACCTGCCAATTACTTATGTATTGTGCTGCTGAGTCTTTAGCTATACAACATGGGTGTATCATCCCTTTCTCTATTTCTAATCATGGGTGGGAGGGTTGTCCCCCCTTGTGTATTTAAGGGCACAGGACAGAATTTACTGTCGGCTGCATACCTTTCATCACCTGCTGCCATTTTCATAACACATTGCAGATAGCACTCTGCTTGGTGGGAGTTATGTTGGGGACTCCTATAACAGTTGTTGATATCAGGTAGGGGTTTAGCCTGAGGTATCACATTTTTCCAGTGACAGGCTGTGCAAGGCTTTTCACTGATCTGTCTAGCTGAAAATTTTAACCATTGGTAAAATAAATTAGTCTTCAAACTTTGTGTGCGGGCTAGGTCTACACTGGGATCCCATCTCCCTAAGTGACTACTCATTTCTAGGCTTCTAATTGTCCTCTTTTTCCTTGGTTTAATTTTTACCCATTTTGTGGCTTCATGTACTGTAACAGTTACGTCTTGCTTGGTTTCCCTGCATCCTACATTTTTTATCACAAATTACCTCTATGTTGATTGCTTCCTCCTCTTCACATTTGGTGCTAATAGCTTCACCTAGTATGTAATCCCCCAGCTGTCCCTGTAGTCCTATGTTCTTATAGGCTCTTAATTAATGTATGCCAAATTATGTGTTTTTCCTGTTGTTAGAGTGCCTTGTTTGGTTGCTATTGCGGCCATAGCCACAGCACAGTCAATTGTATGTTTTGGATGTCTGTCCCCACTCATACCAATTACCAGTAGTATGGTCAATCCCTGATCATTGTTCTGGTGTTGGTTGAGGTGTGCCACTAGCTGTGCTACTGAATGGACTCTCACTACATGAGCTATAACTAGGTGTGTCTGTGCTTCCTCTAGCTTGTTCTTCTTGTGGTTCTACTGTGGTTAAGTCCGCTGAGTTAATGTCTGAGTCTGATGTCTCCTGTTGTCTCTCTATCTGTCGGTCTGCGTCTCCTGTTATTTCTGAAATGTCACTAACTGGGTCTCTCTCTAGCTGAGTCCGCATCTGAGTCTGTTGCTGCTCTATCTGACAGGGATCCACTACTCTCTGAAGGCGTGCGTTGTCTTTGTTCGATCAGTCTCTGTGAGCGCCTTGGCCGGTGTTCGCCTGATGTTTCTGGCTGCAGGGAGGCATGGCATTCCCTCGGTGCTGCTGTAGAGTCTCTGGCTTCTCTCGCTTCCCCCCTTGGCCCGGCGGAACTGTCAAGACGAGCTTGCCGAGGCCGCAGGAGCGCTGGGCCACCAACCCTACAGCAGTGGTTTAAGTGGAACCAAGTGTCCTTACCGTCAACCTTGACTGCTGTTCGCGAGGCAAGAATCACTTTAAAAGGACCTTCTCGGTGAGGCTGGTCCCACTTCTTTTTGAACACCTTAACATAAACCAGATCACCAGGCTGGATGGTCTGATTCTCGGGTGGAATCTGTGCTTCCCTGTCTTCTGTGGCACCTTTGACCTGCAAAAAGATAGTTTTGTGTATTTGGGTTAATTGCCTCAGATAATTATGCCATTCTTCCTGTAGCTGTTCCAGCGATGGTCCCTCATAGGGTCCTCTCAGGTATGGAATAGGCATCGGCCGACCTGTAAGAGCTTCAGATGGTGTTAGATGGGTTAGTCGGTTAGTTTGTGAGCACATTGACAAGAGGGCAAGCAGTAGCGCATCTAACCAAGTTAGTTTGCCGTTGCTGTCTGCTATGATCTTTGCTAGTTTGCTTTTTAGGATGCCATTAGCCCGCTCCACTGCCCCATTTGATTGGGGGTGATAAACACATCCAAATTTTTGCTTGATGCCTAATTGTTTGAACGTTTCCTGTGTGACCTTAGCTATAAAGGCCCTACCGTTGTCAGACGAGATAGTATCTGGAATTCCAAATCTTGGGAAGATGTCTCGACACAAGAACTTGGCTACCGTTTTATGGTCTTGATTTGGAGAGGCCACTGCCTCGATCCATCGGCTGAACCTGCATATCACTACCAGAACATATCTCATTCTCTTTACTCGATTGTCAGCTCCCATGTCTATGAAATCCATCATGAGATGTCTAAACGGTCCATCAGGCACCGGAATGTGGGCTAGGGGTGCTGAGAATGATTTCCTGACATTGTATAGAGCACACACCTGACATTCACTCAACAAACGGTCCACCGTGGCTGCCATATATGGTGACCACCAGACAGCTGTTAATTTGTTCATAATTTGGGCTCACGAAAATTATTCGGTCCGTGGGACCAAATGATCGCATGTCGTAATAGATTGGTGGGTAACACAAAATGCCCATGACTACTGCACCACAGTTTGTCAGCTGGCCCTTGGCTACGCGTCTCAATGGCGCCTCGTTTAACCCACATACGCTTTTCTTCTCCACTGGCTCTACTCTGAGCTACTATCAGTGCCTCAAGTGAAACCAGTGGGGCACAGTCTTGGATGGTCAATAATGGAAACATATTTTCCCCTTGTGCTCATTTTCGTGCTGCATCATCTGCCAGATTGTTACCTTGAGCTGTAATGTTATTATTCTTTTGATGACCTGCACATTTAATGATGGCTACTGCAGATGGCAGTTGGAGGGCTTGTAACAATTGGTAAATTGCCTCTCCATGTGTGACAGGGGTGCCATCCACCCTCAAGATTCCCCTCTGTTTCCAAATGTTTGCATGTACATGACATACGCCGTAAGCGTAGGCTGAGTCTGTGTAGATGTTAACACATTGGTCTTTAGCTATCTGGCAGGCCACAGTTAAGGCTTTGATTTCTGCCAGTTGGGCCGAACAAGGCTGATCAATTCCCTGGGACTCCAACAACTCAAAGGTCTCATCATCAGTGTTTAGTTTAACAACACCCATTCCCGCATGCAATCCCGCGGCATCCCAAAAACATGAGCCGTCCACAAACAGGGTTAGATCTGCATCTATGACGTGGTTATACAAATCTTACAAATCTTCCCTGGCTCTCAAGAATTTCTCTGTTTCTGCCACACAGTCATGTGGAGTGCCATCTAACGGTGTGGTTAATTTGGTGGCGGGTTCACTGTGTGACAATGTTGTATTGTTATCTCTGGAGCAGATAACACGACTTCGTACCTGGTGCGTCTAGCTTGTGTTAGGACGAAACGTTGACTGGTCAACAGGGCATGTAGTTGGTGCGACGTGTACAATGTTACTGCATGTCCCATGATTATGGATGACGCTTTTTGAAATGCGAAGGTAGCTGCTGCTAGACCCTGATAGCATGGTAGCAATCCCGTTTCAATGTTGTCAAGCTTTGTATTGTAATAGGCCAGTGGTTGTTTTCCTTCGTTTGTGTCTTGCATCAATACAGCGCAGGCATAACCAGCTTTTTCAGTAACATACAAATGGAAAGGTTTTCCATAATCAGGGTTGCCTAACGCTGGAGCAGTTTGCATGTCTGTCTTTAGGGCCTTGAAAGCTCCAGTTGCCTCATCTGTCCAGATAAGGAGGGCTGCATTGTTTGTTTGACCCGCAGCTCTGATCATAGCACGCAAAGGTGCGGTTTTTATAGCATAGTCACAAATCCACGGCCGACTGTAACCTGTAACTGTAATTTATACACTTTTCTCAATCAGGCATTAACATTTTCTCAATTTTCTCTTGTGTGTAAACACTCTCAAAGTTCAAACCTTAGTAGAAAAATAAGACCAAACTGTTTTCAGGCCCAAACATTTGTTTGAGAAATAAAAATAGAACATTTTCCTATAAATAATTATGGCTTTTAGAACTAACGAATTTAATTTTAACAATCAACATACCAGGTTGGACACATAAGAAATTATTAATAGTGACTGACCAGTATTTCACAGTTCCTCTGATCGCGCCTCTGCGTCCTCACACCTGGCTGCAGGTGTCTGTTTCCGAGTGACAAACACAGTTATGAGTAGTTGTTGGCGCTCTTTTTTTCTTCTGGGTGAGAAGATTCTTATAAACAGACACGCAGAACACAGAACACTGTTAAAAAAAAAAAGCATGCAAAATTGGACTAAAAACTCTGTGAAACGGCGAGTCCGCGAAAGGTGAACCGCGTTATAGTGAGGGACCACTGTATTCTCTTTTCACATGTCAATAATTCTTGACATGTGGATATTTGCTCGCTCAATTAATAAGACATGCCTAATTTTTCAGATATCTTTATTCTTAAGATGTATTTCTTATTTATTTTATTGTGACAAACGAATGGAGACGACAAAACCTGGTTGCAGCACAGGCGAAGGGAATTACAAAACTACAGTTGTAATTATCAATTCCATTGTCTAAAATGATCACACCACATAAAGTTAAGCTCAGCGCTGCTCTGGCTCCAGGCTCGAAGTCTGGAGAAAAAGGCACGCAGCGCTTTCTTTGCAGTCAGCGCTGTGGCCACGGATCGTGCTCGAGACCAACAATCCCGCAAAAGCGGGATTTGTATTGATTATTATGTAGTATAATCAGGAAAGTATTATTTATGTAACATATGCATTGATTTGTATAATGGCACTGTTTATCATGTTGATCAGTTTCATTTTTATGTGGATTCCAGCGCTGGTTCATTTTGGTGTATAATTTACGCCACCTCTCGACCTGGTGTATATTTTCAGCGCAGCGTACGCCAACAACCACATTGATAAATGCCAAGTAGTGCAGCCGTTTTGGCGTACACCCCATATACGCTCAAATATCGCCATATGCATGTTGATACATGAGGCCCATTGGGAGGTTGATTCCGTGCTGGGGGTGTTGGTCCTGTAGGTGGTTCCGCTTGACTGTTCCTGGGAGCCAAGTTTTGGAATCTGTTTCCAAATGGATTTTGGCGAGGTCCTCTTCGCCACCCTCCTCTGGGACCCTGTAAGTTCCGTGGTTCTCCTCTCCACCCATGACTGTAGGTGGGCCCATTTCCGGGTGTGCTGGTGTTATGGTAGTGATGGTGATGCTCCACTGGTGCTGAGGCTCCCCCCGCGGGAGCGCTGTTTTCATTGGGTCCAGTTGCTCCTTGGGTGCTCTGTGTGGTTGTTACCACAGGCGCCTGTATGGTGGCAGCAGTGTTTGCTGCAGTACCAGTGCCCGCCGGTTCGGAAGGAGTCTGACAGGAGTCAGAAACAAGGGTCATCACAGGAGCTTGGGTCTTTGTTTTTTCTTTCTTTGCTTTGGTCAGTTCTTCCAATTGCATCTGCACCAGTTTTTGTGTCAGGGATTTGGTTGCATCTTCTTTTTGTTTTTCTTTCTTATAGATTTTGAGGTGGTGACAAACATGTTCAGAATATAAGGCCCAGTTCATTTTTGATAGTCCCACTACTCCATCTAGGGCTTTTTGAACAGCTTCAGGTAGAGCTTTTTTTTACAGTTATTTTGAACAGGATTTCAGTCGCTGGGGAATGGTTCCATGCATTTCCTGTTTTCTCCGCCCACCTCTTCTGGAACCTGTACAGGAATTTCTTTGGGCACTCCTCAGGTTTCCACTCCTCATCATCCAACTTAGAGGGGTCCAAAACCTCAGGGTATTTTCTTCTCAGTTCCTCCCACATAGTGTTCCTATAGCGATTAAAGGGGACTTCATCATATTGATTAGTGCCCACCATCTGTGCTAGTCCGACCCTTCCTGCTAGTTCTTCAGTGTCATGCTTCCCCATTACATGCATCAGCAAGGCCTTTATGTCGCCTAAAGACAAGGTGACCCCTGCAGTGCCTTCCTCTAGGGCGGTTATCCATCTCCCAGCTCCTTGGGTGACGTCTGGCAATCTGTTGGCCAGCCCCACCATGTCCGTCCAACTCCATGGGGTGTACAGATGATGACCATTTCTAACTACCAGTGGGCACATAGAGTCTTCCTCGTCCTCTACCCCTGTGGGGGCTCAATAATTTCTGCCTGATCGAGTGCTACTGACGGTCCCCAGGCAACCCAGTAAGCCAGTTATGTCCTGTTCCAGAGCTGTTTTTTCTTTGGCTGTACGTTGTTGTCTTTGCCTGAGTCGGGCCTCTCTTGCACTCTCAATGGTGACCTCACCAGAAATCCTCCGGGTGGGCGGCTCTTTGGTGTGGTTCCCTTGATTGGGTGTTGACTGCTGTAATCTCCTTCTTTCCTCGGCATCGCAGTATTTGTGTCTTCTTTCCTCCACTAGCCGAAGTTGTTCAGCTAGTTCTTCATTATCTTTTCTGGCCAGATCCAGTGTGTCCCTAAACTTCTGGTACCACTCCTCGGAGCCCTTTTGGCCTGAGAGTGTCCAGTCGGGTGACTTATGGTGGGAGGGGATGGTTTTCGGTTGGCCTCTGGGCGCAGGTGAAGGTTTCTACCCTCCCTCTTCTTCCTCATCCAACTCAGCTTCACTGTCATATGTGGCCCCCTCTGTTGACTGGGGTGGGGTGCCGCTCCTCCTTGGACTCGGAGACCTCATGAGATCCATTTGACAGGTTGAGGGCCTGTTTCCTTGTGGTTCTCGGGTCTTTAGTGTCAATGTGAACTTGCCCTCTACATCCATGCCCTGGTCCTCTTCAAGAGTGCCTAGTACAAATTGTCCAGCTGTTTTCCCCCTATCATGACGTTTATATGGGGGTGGCCTCTGCTTCCCAGCTCAGTGCACTGGCTTTGGTCTCTTTGGATTTTTCCTCTGCCACCTTCTCTTTTCTCTGCTGTAGCTTTTGTGCCTCTTGTTTGAACAGGGCCAACACTTTTTCTTCAGCTCGTTTTTTATTATTCATATTTTTCTGCTGATCTTTAATTTCATTTTTCTGTATTTCTACAGCAACTGCTTCACACGTAACTGGATCAAATGATCCCTCCAGTGGCCATTGCCTGTCCCCATGTGACCTCTTATGCCACTTTCTCATACATCAGTTGGCCTTAATGCGTTTTCCCAGATACTTTCTTAGTACTAAGCCTAGTGGGGTAGTTCCTCGACCTTGGCCTTGAGCGTTACCCATATAACCCTGGCAAACACTGTGTGAGATGTTCCTATGGTGTTCTGGTTGTCCCTCAGGGGCTGTCCTGATCCAGACTAATAGTTTGCCTGCTGTAACACCAGTTTTGTATTTTAAATTCTTAAATGGATTAAATTTCCATCTGTATTTTCCGTCTTCTTTTTCTTTAACCAAATATGCAGATTTACCTGTTTCCCACTGAACCTTCCTTGGGACCACAGTCAGAGTCAACCTAGGGAATAGTTCTTCACCTGGATCGCTTGGTAGTGTTATTAATTGATTTAGTGGTATACTAATTTCTTTATTAGGACCAGCACAAAGCAGTTCCAACCACGGGGAAAATACTTGATGGCACAGTCGTCTTATCAGCAGCTCCCAATTAATTAGAGGGAATTGTTCTTTCTTTTGTTTTAAGTTGACTATTCTAGTTATTTGCCATAATTTCTGATTAATCTGTTGTTCGTCCTGCCAATGCTCTGCACATGTATTATCATAATATGTCCTCTCCAGCCAAAAATGTGTCCTAGTTCCCTGGGTTTCTTTGTCAGTTGAGTAATGTTCAGGGAGTATTGTTTCATCATCACTTAAGTCTCCCATCAATGACTGTCCCAGGCATTGATCAGTCTGTTAGCCTTTTACTATAATTTCTTTACAGTTTTAATTCTTTAGTTTTAGTCAATTCTATCTATTTCAATTATTTTATTAGTATTATCAAACACCTCCTCATGTGTTTGTACTCCTGACTTTCTTTTCTCCTAATATCTAACTTTCTACTCTCCCATTATTTCCTGCTATGTTTATTTACTTCTTAATGCCTAGTCTTCCTTTCTTTGAAATATCTTTTATTACTATCACTCTCTTCTCTCGTCTTTTTTCTGTCGTATCACTGCACACGTTGTGCTGCCTATTTCCCACTCTCCTCTTTATCTGTTAAGCACACCCAATCCATCACGTTGGGTTCAAACGCCTCAACCTTCTCACACTCACATTAATCTTATATGTGGTCTATTAGAAAAGAAACCAACCTTTTTATTTTTTTCAAAAACTATATGGATTTGAATCACGTGCGATTACATCAGACAAGCTTGAACCCTCATGGGCATGCGAGAGTGTTTTCACGCCTGTCGGTCATTCAAATCAAATCAATTTTATTTATATAGCGCCAAATCACAACAAACAGTTACCCCAAGGTGCTTTATATTGTAAGGCAAAAGCCATACAATAATTACAGAAAAACCCCAACGGTCAAAACGACCCCCTGTGAGCAAGCACTTGGCAACAGTGGGAAGGAAAAACTCCCTTTTAACAGGAAGAAACCTCCAGCAGAACCAGGCTCAGGGAGGGGCCTGGTTGGGGCTGAGGGAGAGAACCAGGAAAAAGACATGCTGTGGAAGAGAGCAGAGGAACCCCCCAGCAGTCTAAGTCTATAGCAGCATAACTAAGGGATGGTTCAGGGTCACCTGATCCAGCCCTAACTATAAGCTTTAGCAAAAAGTAAAGTTTTAAGCCTAATCTTAAAAGTAGAGAGGGTGTCTGTCTCCCTGATCTGAATTGGGAGCTGGTTCCACAGGAGAGGAGCCTGAAAGCTGAAGGCTCTGCCTCCCATTCTACTCTTACAAACCCTAAGAACTACAAGTAAGCCTGCAGTCTGAGAGCGAAGCGCTCTATTGGGGTGATATGGTACTATGAGGTCCCTAAGATAAGATGGGACCTGATTATCCAAAACCTTATAAGTAAGAAGAAGAATTTTAAATTCTATTCTAGAATTAACAGGAAGCCAATGAAGAGAGGCCAATATGGGTGAGATATGCTCTCTCCTTCTAGTCCCAGTCAGTACTCTAGCTGCAGCATTTTGAATTAACTGAAGGCTTTTTAGGGAACTTTTAGGACAACCTGATAATAATGAATTACAATAGTCCAGCCTAGAGGAAATAAATGCATGAATTAGTTTTTCAGCATCACTCTGAGACAAGACCTTTCTAATTTTAGAGATATTGCGCAAATGCAAAAAAGCAGTCCTACATATTTGTTTAATATGCGCTTTGAATGACATATCCTGATCAAAAATGACTCCAAGATTTCTCACAGTATTACTAGAGGTCAGGGTAATACCATCCAGAGTAAGGATCTGGTTAGACACCATGTTTCTAAGGTTTGTGGGGCCAAGTACAATAACTTCAGTTTTATCTGAGTTTAAAAGCAGGAAATTAGAGGTCATCCATGTCTTTATGTCTGTAAGACAATCCTGCAGTTTAGCTAATTGGTGTGTCCCCTCTGGCTTCATGGATAGATAAAGCTGGGTATCATCTGCGTAACAATGAAAATTTAAGCAATGCTGTCTAATAATACTGCCTAAGGGAAACATGTATAAAGTGAATAAAATTGGTCCTAGCACAGAACCTTGTGGAACTCCATAATTAACCTTAGTCTGTGAAGAAGATTCTCCATTTACATGAACAAATTGTAATCTATTAGATAAATATGATTCAAACCACCGCAGTGCAGTGCCTTTAATACCTATGGCATGCGCTAATCTCTGTAATAAAATTTTATGGTAACAGTATCAAAAGCAGCACTGAGGTCTAACAGAACAAGCACAGAGGAGTGCATCTGACCTCAGACAGTGGACTCACTGTCTGAGGCCATAAGAAGATCATTTGTAACCTTCACTAATGCTGTTTCTGTACTATGATGAATTCTAAAACCTGACTGAAACTCTTCAAATAGACCATTCCTCTGCAGATGATCAGTTAACTGTTTTACAACTACCCTTTCAAGAATTTTTGAGAGAAAAGGAAGGTTGGAGGTTGGCCTATAATTAGCTAAGATAGCTGGGTCAAGTGATGGCTTTTTAAGTAATGGTTTAATTACTGCCACCTTAAAAGCCTGTGGTACATAGCCATCTAATAAAGACAGATTGATCATATTTAAGATCGAAGCATTAATTAATGGTAGGGCTTCCTTGAGCAGCCTGGTAGGAATGGGGTCTAATAGACATGTTGATGGTTTGGAGGAAGTAACTAATGAAAATAACTCAGACAGAACAATCGGAGAGAAAGAGTCTAACCAAATACCGGCATCACTGAAAGCAGCCAAAGATAACGATACTTCTTTGGGATGGTTATGAGTAATTGTTTCTCTAATAGTTAAAATTTTATTAGCAAAGAAAGTCATGAAGTCATTACTAGTTAAAGTTAATGGAATACTCGGCTCAATAGAGCTCTGACTCTTTGTCAGCCTGGCTACAGTGCTGAAAAGAAACCTGGGGTTGTTCTTATTTTCTTCAATTAGTGATGAGTAGTAAGATGTCCTAGCTTTACGGAGGGCTTTTTTATAGAGCAACAGACTCTTTTTCAAGGCTAAGTGAAGATCTTCTAAATTAGTGAGACGCCATTTCCTCTCCAACTTACGGGTTAAGTCAGAACAAGATCTAAGATATGATTAAAGTGGTGGGTGGACTCATTTACTTTTTGAGCAAAGCCAATAGAGTCTAATAATAGATTAAATGCAGTGTTGAGGCTGTCATTCTCAGCATCTGTGTGGATGTTAAAATCACCCACTATAATTATCTTATCTGAGCTAAGCACTAAGTCAGACAAAAGGTCTGAAAATTCACAGAGAAACTCACAGTAACAACCAGGTGGACGATAGATAACAACAAATAAAACTGTTTTTTGGGACTTCCAATTTGGATGGACAAGACTAAGAGTCAAGCTTTCAAATGAATTAAAGCTCTGTCTGGGTTTTGGATTAATTAATAAGATGGAATGGAAGATTGCTGCTAATCCTCCGCCTCGGCCCGTGCTACGAGCGTTCTGGCAGTTAGTGTGACTCGGGGGTGTTGACTCATTTAAACTAACATATTCATCCTGCTGTAACCAGGTTTCTGTAAGGCAGAATAAATCAATATGTTGATCAATTATTATATCATTTACTAACAGGGACTTAGAAGAGAGAGACCTAATGTTTAATAGACCACATTTAACTGTTTTAGTCTGTGGTGCAGTTGAAGGTGCTATATTATTTTTTCTTTTGAATTTTTATGCTTAAATAGATTTTTGCTGGTTATTGGTAGTCTGGGAGCAGGCACCATCTCTACGGGGATGGGGTAATGAGGGGATGGCAGGGGGAGAGAAGCTGCAGAGAGGTGTGTAAGACTACAACTCTGCTTCCTGGTCCCAACCCTGGATAGTCACAATTTGGAGGGTTTAATAAAATTGGCCAGATTTCTAGAAATGAGAGCTGCTCCATCCAAAGTGGGATGGATGCCGTCTCTCCTAACAAGACCAGGTTTTCCCCAGAAGCTTTGCCAATTATCTATGAAGCCCACCTCATTTTTTGGACACCACTCAGACAGCCAGCAATTCAAGGAGAACATGCGGCTAAACATGTCACTCCCGGTCCGATTGGGGAGGGACCCAGAGAAAACTACAGAGTCTGACATTGTTTTTGCAAAGTTACACACCGATTCAATGTTAATTTTAGTGACCTCCGATTGGTGTAACCGGGTGTCATTACTGCCGACGTGAATTGCAATCTTACCAAATTTACGCTTAGCCTTAGCCAGCAGTTTCAAATTTCCTTCAATGTCGCCTGCTCTGGCCCCCGGAAGACAGTTGACTATGGTTGCTGGTGTCGCTAACTTCACATTTCTCAAAACAGAGTCGCCAATAACCAGAGTTTGATCCTCGGTGGGTGTGTCGCCTAGTGGGGAAAAACGGTTAGAGATGTGAACTGGCTGGCGGTGTACACGGGGCTTCTGTTTAGGGCTACGCTTCCTCCTCACAGTCACCCAGTCGGCCTACTTTCCCGGCTGCTCGGGATCTGCTGGAAGGGAACTAACGGCGGCTAAGCTACCTTGGTCTGCACCGACTACAGGGGCCTGGCTAGCTGTAGGATTTTCCACGGTGCGGAGCCGAGTCTCCAATTCGCCCAGCCTGGCCTCCAAAGCTACGAATAAGCTACACTTATTACAAGTACCGTTACTGCTAAAGGAGGCCGAGGAATAACTAAACATTTCACACCCAGAGCAGAAAAGTGCGGGAGAGACAGGAGAAGCCGCCATGCTAAATCGGCTAAGAGCTAGTAGCTGCGCTAAGCTAGCGGATTCCTAAAACACACACAAAGTGAATAATGTGTAAATAATTTAGAGGTGATTCAGCAGAGGGAGTGCTTTAGTTAAGGCACGTGAAGATTACACTGTGAAACAAATCGTTATCTAGTTATCTAGATCAGTCTAACTGCGCAGATTAAACAGCTAACAGATACAGCAAAACACCGCTGTGCTCCGGAACAGGAAGTGATACAATACCGCAGTCAATCAATCAATCAATCAATCAATTTTTTTATATAGCGCCAAATCACAACAAACAGTTGCCCCAAGGCGCTTTATATTGTAAGGCAAGGCCATACAATAATTATGTAAAACCCCAACGGTCAAAACGACCCCCTGTGAGCAAGCACTTGGCTACAGTGGGAAGGAAAAACTCCCTTTTAACAGGAAGAAACCTCCAGCAGAACCAGGCTCAGGGAGGGGCAGTCTTCTGCTGGGACTGGTTGGGGCTGAGGGAGAGAACCAGGAAAAAGACATGCTGTGGAGGGGAGCAGAGATCGATCACTAATGATTAAATGCAGAGTGGTGCATACAGAGCAAAAAGAAAAAGAAACAGTGCATCATGGGAACCCCCCAGCAGTCTACGTCTATAGCAGCATAACTAAGGGATGGTTCAGGGTCACCTGATCCAGCCCTAACTATAAGCTTTAGCAAAAAGGAAAGTTTAAGCCTAATCTTAAAAGTAGAGAGGGTGTCTGTCTCCCTGATCTGAATTGGGAGCTGGTTCCACAGGAGAGGAGCCTGAAAGCTGAAGGCTCTGCCTCCCATTCTACTCTTACAAACCCTAGGAACTACTAGTAAGCCTGCAGTCTGAGAGCGAAGCGCTCTATTGGGGTAATATGGTACTACGAGGTCCCTAAGATAAGATGGGACCTGATTATTCAAAACCTTATAAGTAAGAAGAAGAATTTTAAATTCTATTCTAGAATTAACAGGAAGCCAATGAAGAGAGGCCAATATGGGTGAGATATGCTCTCTCCTTCTAGTCCCGTCAGTACTCTAGCTGCAGCATTTTGAATTAACTGAAGGCTTTTTAGGGAACTTTTAGGACAACCTGATAATAATGAATTACAATAGTCCAGCCTAGAGGAAATAAATGCATGAATTAGTTTTTCAGCATCACTCTGAGACAAGACCTTTCTGATTTTAGAGATATTGCGTAAATGCAAAAAAGCAGTCCTACATATTTGTTTAATATGCACTTTGAATGACATATCCTGATCAAAAATGACTCCAAGATTTCTCACAGTATTACTAGAGGTCAGGGTAATGCCATCCAGAGTAAGGATCTGGTTAGACACCATGTTTCTAAGATTTGTGGGGCCAAGTACAATAACTTCAGTTTTATCTGAGTTTAAAAGCAGGAAATTAGAGGTCATCCATGTCTTTATGTCTGTAAGACAATCCTGCAGTTTAGCTAATTGGTGTGTGTCCTCTGGCTTCATGGATAGATAAAGCTGGGTATCATCTGCGTAACAATGAAAATTTAAGCAATACCGTCTAATAATACTGCCTAAGGGAAGCATGTATAAAGTGAATAAAATTGGTCCTAGCACAGAACCTTGTGGAACTCCATAATTAACTTTAGTCTGTGAAGAAGATTCCCCATTTACATGAACAAATTGTAATCTATTAGACAAATATGATTCAAACCACCGCAGCGCAGTGCCTTTAATACCTATGGCATGCTCTAATCTCTGTAATAAAATTTTATGGTCAACAGTATCAAAAGCAGCACTGAGATCTAACAGAACAAGCACAGAGATGAGTCCACTGTCCGAGGCCATAAGAAGATCATTTGTAACCTTCACTAATGCTGTTTCTGTACTATGATGAATTCTAAAACCTGACTGAAACTCTTCAAATAGACCATTCCTCTGCAGATGATCAGTTAGCTGTTTTACAACTACCCTTTCAAGAATTTTTGAGAGAAAAGGAAGGTTGGAGATTGGCCTATAATTAGCTAAGATAGCTGGGTCAAGTGATGGCTTTTTAAGTAATGGTTTAATTACTGCCACCTTAAAAGCCTGTGGTACATAGCCAACTAACAAAGATAGATTGATCATATTTAAGATCGAAGCATTAAATAATGGTAGGGCTTCCTTGAGCAGCCTGGTAGGAATGGGGTCTAATAAACATGTTGATGGTTTGGATGAAGTAACTAATGAGAATAACTCAGACAGAACAATCGGAGAGAAAGAGTCTAACCAAATACCGGCATCACTGAAAGCAGCCAAAGATAACGATACGTCTTTGGGATGGTTATGAGTAATTTTTTCTCTAATAGTTAAAATTTTGTTAGCAAAGAAAGTCATGAAGTCATTACTAGTTAAAGTTAATGGAATACTCAGCTCAATAGAGCTCTGACTCTTTGTCAGCCTGGCTACAGTGCTGAAAAGAAACCTGGGGTTGTTCTTATTTTCTTCAATTAGTGATGAGTAGAAAGATGTCCTAGCTTTACGAAGGGCTTTTTTATAGAGCAACAGACTCTTTTTCCAGGCTAAGTGAAGATCTTCTAAATTAGTGAGACGCCATTTCCTCTCCAACTTACGGGTTATCTGCTTTAAGCTACGAGTTTGTGAGTTATACCACGGAGTCAGACACTTCTGATTTAAAGCTCTCTTTTTCAGAGGAGCTACAGCATCCAAAGTTGTCTTCAATGAGGATGTAAAACTATTGACGAGATACTCTATCTCCCTTACAGAGTTTAGGTAGCTACTCTGCACTGTGTTGGTATATGGCATTAGAGAACATAAAGAAGGAATCATATCCTTAAACCTAGTTACAGCGCTTTCTGAAAGACTTCTAGTGTAATGAAACTTATTCCCCACTGCTGGGTAGTCCATCAGAGTAAATGTAAATGTTATTAAGAAATGATCAGACAGAAGGGAGTTATCAGGGAATACTGTTAAGTCTTCTATTTCCATACCATAAGTCAGAACAAGATCTAAGATATGATTAAAGTGGTGGGTGGACTCATTTACTTTTTGAGCAAAGCCAATAGAGTCTAATAATAGATTAAATGCAGTGTTGAGGCTGTCATTCTCAGCATCTGTGTGGATGTTAAAATCGCCCACTATAATTATCTTATCTGAGCTAAGCACTAAGTCAGACAAAAGGTCTGAAAATTCACAGAGAAACTCACAGTAACGACCAGGTGGACGATAGATAATAACAAATAAAACTGGTTTTTGGGACTTCCAATTTGGATGGACAAGACTAAGAGACAAGCTTTCAAATGAATTAAAGCTCTGTCTGGGTTTTGGATTAATTAATAAGCTGGAATGGAAGATTGCTGCTAATCCTCCACCCCGGCCCGTGCTACGAGCATTCTGACAGTTAGTGTGACTCGGGGGTGTTGACTCATTTAAACTAACATATTCATCCTGCTGTAACCAGGTTTCTGTTAGGCAGAATAAATCAATATGTTGATCAATTATTATATCATTTACCAACAGGGACTTAGAAGAGAGAGACCTAATGTTTAATAGACCACATTTAACTGTTTTAGTCTGTGGTGCAGTTGAAGGTGCTATATTATTTTTTCTTTTTGAATTTTTATGCTTAAATAGATTTTTGCTGGTTATTGGTAGTCTGGGAGCAGGCACCGTCTCTACGGGGATGGGGTAATGAGGGGATGGCAGGGGGAGAGAAGCTGCAGAGAGGTGTGTAAGACTACAACTCTGCTTCCTGGTCCCAACCCTGGATAGTCACGGTTTGGAGGATTTAAGAAAATTGGCCAGATTTCTAGAAATGAGAGCTGCTCCATCCAAAGTGGGATGGCTGCCGTCTCTCCTAACAAGACCAGGTTTTCCCCAGAAGCTTTGCCAATTATCTATGAAGCCCACCTCAGTGAGAGCCAACCACCAGTAGTGGTGGTTGGCTTCCTGTGGGCAGGCTTTGAGTGAGGAGTGGTCCACCCCTCCCGTCTATTTTTTCATTGTTTAGGAATGGCTCAGAGACTGCCGCTTTGCTTGATCAAAATTTTTTCAGAAACTGTAAGGCACATCCGAGTGGACACCATTCGAGAAATTCAGCTGGTTTTCGGTGAAAATTTTAAGGGCTGATGAGAGATTATGGAGTGTTACTGTCGCTTTAAGGACAACCCACGGAGCCGGAGGGCGCGCAGCGCTCCAAGCCACCGTTGTCAACCTGTTTCGAGCTGAAAACTTCCAAATTTAAGCCTCTGTTGACCCAGGACATCGTGAGAGAACAGAGAAGTTTCAGAAGAGGTCGGGATCAGCAGTTTATCCGGACATTCCACTGTTAAAGGAGATTTTGTAATGAAAGACGTGCGGACGGATTCGCGCATCGGCAGGCAGCCGCTCATGGCCTGGCGCCACAGAGAAACACCTCCGTGTTGATAACCATTCGTAAATTTCAGGCGGCTTTCGATGGTTTTCAGTCGAGTGAGTATCCGAGAAACTGTTTAAGAGCTGGGCATGTTCAAACTTGTCCTGTAACGCTTCCAACGCGCACCACGAGCGTATGCTATGCCTCTCTGCACTATTTTTTTTCTGCTCTTTTAATTAATTTCCCTGCGCTTTACAAGCGTATATTGTGCCTCCCGCACTAATCTTTTCCTTTATTGAGCTTCCCGTGAGCTTAGCGTGTGCCTTCCGCACTATTTTTCTCTGCTTCAGTCTCTTTTTTCTATAAATATACTTATGTTACCTTTACTTCTCTTTTACTTATCCTCAACATGTACTACTAACCAAATTAACCCCCCTAAAAACACAGCGCATGCTATCAGCCAGCATGTTATTGACAAATTTAACATCAGTTGTTCCCAAACATCCAGGTTGGTCTTCATGCATTCTTTCCGCACCAGAGTTCCTAACATTCCTAACATTTCACTCACACAGACACTCTCCTCCCCGGGGACACTCATTCACACTCTGAGCAATCTGTCCACAAGGCCTGAGAATTTTTGTCAATCTTATCATATCTCCTTTTTGGTTTCTTATCAATTCTCTGTTCCAGATTTTTCTGGGTAAGAGGCATTTACAATTACAAAAATTTCACCTGTGACTTGGGCGGAATTCAGACTCAATCCTCCAGAGCGTGCAGATATTATAAAAGGTTTCTGCTTACCTTTCTGTTGTGATCACTTTTATTTTACGTTCTGGAAGGTTGATCCGGGCTGACCCAGGTCGCCTTGACGCCCCTGGTCCCTCCTGGCTCTGGCTCGCCAATTTATGTCGTGGTCCTTCTCTCTGTTCATCTCAGAATGCCTTCTTGGATAACACAAAAATGACTGCAGGTGGTTTGCAAGAGAAGGGACACAACACTTAGAAAAACTCAGCCTTGGACAGGATAAAATGCGCAGAGTTTAAGTTTATTCAAGTTTCAGCAGAGCAGATACTTGTACAAACTGAGTCCTCTAGAGAGACTGAATATGTTCCAACCAAGCTCATCTTTTATAGAAAACCTCGCGGGCATTGCTCCTCCTTCGATATTTTTTATTTATTTTATTCTCCAATCATGGTTTTCTAATGGAAGCGACCTTTAGTTCACCCTAAGCAGGTGTAGAGCTTAATTATTCCTATATGACAGTTCCCCCATTATGTTCGACAGATTTACAACTGTCATTTTTTAAAAACATCACTTTCTACCAGCTGCACCTGGCATGAGGGCTCATTACTACATTTTGGGCGTGGGAACGCGTGCTGCGCACGAGAGGCTGCTGGATTCTTCCTGTTCCTGAACTGATGACCGGACCAGCTCCGCTAAAGCTGTGCCCGTTTGTGCCGCAGCTTCCCGTTGCTGCCTCTTGCCGGGCTGCGGAGTTTTTACGCCGGTGCTGTCGTCTGTGGGCTCTCAGACGCGATGTTTCACCTGAGCTCCTCCGGCCGTTGAAACACGCTGCGTCACTGGCTGCTGAGGAGCAGAACATCCGCATGACCTCATTAAAACCTGCTGATCCCACCGAGATCCTTAGTTTGGGTCTCATTAACATCAGATCATTGTCTCTGAAGTCATTGCTGGTGAATGACTTAATTGTGGATCATCGTCTGGATATGCTTGGATTATGTGAAACCTGGATTAAATCCACAGCTGTCCTTCCTCTGAATGAGGCCCACCCACCGGAGTACACTTTTAGTCATGTTTCACGTGATGTGAGGAAAGGCGGGGGTGTTACTTTTATTTATAAATCCAGGTTTACTTTATTAACTGTGGGGTGTCATAAATATAATTCATTTGAGCATCTGATTCTCCGTTATGCCCATGATGCTAAGTACTGTCAGGGTCATAAAACTGGAAATCAGATATGTTATATTGTCACTGTCTATAGGCCTCCTGGCCCATATTCTGATTTTTTTAGATGAATTTGGCACATTCATCTCTAGTCTTTCAACTCGTGTAGACAACATTTTGATTATTGGTGACTTTAACATTCATATAAATAAGATCTCTGATCCCCTTGGTAAATCATTTATGGAAATCATGGATGCACTAGGATTTCAGCAGTTCGTTCATGGTTCAACGCATATCAGTGGTAATACTCTGGATTTGGTTCTTGCACGTGGCCTTGCTGTCACAAATATCGACATCCTGCCTCTTGCATCAGTGGTCTCTGACCACTCGCTTATTAGGTTTACAATTACGCTGCCGCGTTTAGTGGAGCAACAACCTTGCCTATCATTGCGGCGACAAATTAAACCTTCAACTTTGACTGAACTCGAAGCAAGACTACCTGAAATCCTAACTTCAAGCTTGATGAAATTTCAGTCAGTAGATAGTCTTGCAGATAGCTTGAATTTAGTGCTAAAAACCACACTTGATAAGATTGCGCCTCCTCTGTTAAAGCCACGCCTTCCCAAAGCACAGACACCCTGGTTCAACAGTTATTTGCGTGACCTTAGGAAGAAGGCTAGAGGGTTAGAACGGAAATGGCGTAGTTCCAAACTAGAGGTGTTTCACCTTGCGTGGCGTGAAGCTATTTTAGATTATAAGCATGCTTTATTGGCTACGAAGCAGGCGTATTATTCTGAATTGATCAACAAAAACAAGCATAACTCAAAGTTCTTGTTTGATATGGTGGCATTTCTTATTCATGGACAGCCACCTGTTGGTCGTTCTCCTTTTTCAGCACAGGACTTTCTGGACTATTTTGAAAAGAAAATAGAAGATATTAGGTTGAGCACATCTCAGCATACTTTGGTTGAATCACTGTATCCAGCTACTGAGCTGGGGACTACCACTGAGGTGCTACCTAGATTCATGGAATTTAACAGTATCTCACAAGGTGTGCTGACGAAACTTGTGATGTCTACTAGAAGCACAACTTGTTTATTTGATCCTATACCAACAAAATTGTTTAAGGATCTTTGGCCCATTCTTGGGCCGACTGTGCTGGAAATTGTTAACCTTTCTTTAAACTCTGGATCTGTTCCAAATTGTTTTAAATCTGCAGTGGTTAAACCACTACTCAAGAACTCTAATCTTGATCCTGGTGAATTGAAAAATTATAGGCCGATATCAAATATTTGTTCTGACTTATGGTATGGAAATAGAAGACTTAACAGTATTCCCTGAAAACTCCCTTTTGTCTGATCATTTTTTAATAACATTTACATTTACCCTGATGGACTACCCTGCAGTGGGGAATAAGTTTCATTACACTAGAAGTCTTTCAGAAAGCGCTGTAACTAGGTTTAAGGATATGATTCCTTCTTTATGTTCTCTAATGTCATATACCAACACAGAGCAGAGTAGCTACCTAAACTCTGTAAGGGAGTTAGAGTATCTTGTCAATAGTTTTACATCCTCATTGAAGACAACTTTGGATGCTGTAGCTCCTCTGAAAAAGAGAGCTTTAAATCAGAAGTGTCTGACTCCGTGGTATAACTCACAAACTCGTAGCTTAAAGCAGATAACCCGTAAGTTGGAGAGGAAATGGCGTCTCACTAATTTAGAAGATCTTCACTTAGCCTGGAAAAAGAGTTTGTTGCTCTATAAGAAAGCCCTTCGTGAAGCTAGGACATCTTTCTACTCATCACTAATTGAAGAAAATAAGAACAACCCCAGGTTTCTTTTCAGCACTGTAGCCAGGCTGACAAAGAGTCAGAGCTCTATTGAGCTGAGTATTCCATTAACTTTAACTAGTAATGACTTCATGACTTTCTTTGCTAACAAAATTTTGACTATTAGAGAAAAAATTACTCATAACCATCCCAAAGATGTATCGTTATCTTTGGCTGCTTTCAGTGATGCCGGTATTTGGTTAGACTCTTTCTCTCCGATTGTTCTGTCTGAGTTATTTTCATTAGTTACTTCATCCAAACCATCAACATGCTTATTAGACCCCATTCCTGCCAGGCTGCTCAAGGAAGTCCTACCATTATTTAATGCTTCAATCTTAAATATGATCAATCTATCTTTGTTAGTTGGTTATGTACCACAGGCCTTTAAGGTGGCAGTAATTAAACCATTACTTAAAAAGCCATCACTTGACCCAGCTATCTTAGCTAATTATAGGCCAATCTCCAACCTTCCTTTTCTCTCAAAGATTCTTGAGAGGGTAGTTGTAAAACAGCTAACTGATCACCTGCAGAGGAATGGTCTATTTGAAGAGTTTCAGTCAGGTTTTAGAATTCATCATAGTACAGAAACAGCATTAGTGAAGGTTACAAATGATCTTCTTATGGCTTCGGACAGTGGACTTATCTCTGTGCTTGTTCTGTTGGACCTCAGTGCTGCTTTTGATACTGTTGACCATAAAATTTTATTACAGAGATTAGAGCATGTCATAGGTATTAAAGGCATTGCGCTGCGGTGGTTTGAATCATATTTGTCTAATAGATTACAGTTTGTTCATGTAAATGGGGAATCTTCTTCACAGACTAAAGTTAATTATGGAGTTCCACAAGGTTCTGTGCTAGGACCAATTTTATTCACTTTATACATGCTTCCCTTGGGCAGTATTATTAGACGGTATTGCTTAAATTTTCATTGTTACGCAGATGATACCCAGCTTTATCTATCCATGAAGCCAGAGGATACGCACCAATTAGCTAAACTGCAGGATTGTCTTACAGACATAAAGACATGGATGACCTCTAATTTCCTGCTTTTAAACTCAGATAAAACTGAAGTTATTGTACTTGGCCCCACAAATCTTAGAAGCATGGTGTCTAACCAGATCGTTACTCTGGATGGCATTTCCCTGATCTCTAGTAATACTGTGAGAAATCTTGGAGTTATTTTTGATCAGGATATGTCATTCAAAGCGCATATTAAACAAATATGTAGGACTGCCTTTTTGCATTTACGCAATATCTCTAAAATCAGAAAGGTCTTGTCTCAGAGTGATGCTGAAAAACTAATTCATGCATTTGTTTCCTCTAGGCTGGACTATTGTAATTCATTATTATCAGGTTGTCCTAAAAGTTCCCTAAAAAGCCTTCAGTTGGTTCAGAATGCTGCAGCTAGAGTACTGACGGGGACTAGCAGGAGAGAGCATATCTCACCCGTGTTGGCCTCCCTTCATTGGCTTCCTGTTAATGCTAGAATAGAATTTAAAATTCTTCTTCTTACTTATAAGGTTTTGAATAATCAGGTCCCATCTTATCTTAGGGACCTCATAGTACCATATTACCCCATTAGAGCGCTTCGCTCTCAGACTGCGGGCTTACTTGTAGTTCCTAGGGTTTGTAAGAGTAGAATGGGAGGCAGAGCCTTCAGCTTTCAGGCTCCTCTCCTGTGGAACCAGCTCCCAATTCAGATCAGGGAGACAGATACCCTCTCTACTTTTAAGATTAGGCTTAAAACTTTCCTTTTCGCTAAGGCTTATAGTTAGGGCTGGATCGGGTGACCCTGGACCATCCCTTGGTTATGTTGCTTTAGACGTAGACTGTGTTTCATAATTATTGTATGGCCTTGCCTTGCAATGTGGAGCGCCTTGGGGCAACTGTTTGTTGTGATTTGGCGCTATACAAGAAAAAAGTTGATTGATTGAGTTGATCAAATCTATCATTCTGCTCTAAAATTCTGGAAAAGGTGGTTTCACGGCAGCTTGTGGACTATCTTACTGAGAATGACCTTTTTGAGCCACTGCAGTCTGCTTTTAGAAGACATCACTCCACAGAAACAGCACTTATTAAAGTAGTTAATGATCTTCTGCGAGCAATGGACTTGGATACTACTACAGCATTGGTGTTGTTGGATCTCAGTGCTGCGTTTGACACAGTTGATCATCATATTCTACTTGATAGGCTAGAAAACTGTTTCGGGATTACTGGAACTGCTCTTGTGTGGCTGACGTCTTATCTGTCTGGTCGTTCCCATTGTGTTTTGTGCAGTGACACTACCTCTGACTTTAAGGGCATGACGTTCGGGGTTCCACAGGGATCCGTTCTGGGTCCCCTGCTTTTTTCCCTGTATATGGCACCCCTTGGGAACATTTTGCGGCGTTTCGGGGTTGCTTTTCATTGTTATGCTGATGATACTCAGTTGTATATGCCGATAGCTGCTGGAAATCCTGTCCACATAAAATCTTTACAGGACTGTCTTGCAGCAGTGAGAAGTTGGATGTCTAGCAACTTTCTACTTTTGAACTCTGATAAGACTGAAATGATGGTTCTTGGCCCAGCAAGACATTGGCACCAATTTGATCAGCTGGCGCTTAGCCTAGGTTCATGTGTTATACATCATACTGACAAAGTGAGGAACCTTGGGGTAATCTTTGATCCTACGTTGTCCTTTGACCTCCACATTTGGGACATTACGAGGACTGCTTTCTTTCATCTGAGAAATATAGCAAAGATTCGCCCCATCCTGTCTATGGCTGATGCTGAGACTCTGATTCACACATTTGTCTCTTCTAGATTGGATTATTGTAATGCTTTATTTTCTGGTCTGCCGCAGTCTAGCATTCGAGGACTTCAGTTGGTGCAGAATGCTGCTGCCAGAATTTTGACACAAAGTAGAAGGTTTGACCACATTACTCCCATTCTGGCATCCCTTCATTGGCTACCGGTTTCTGCCAGATTGGATTTTAAAGTTTTATTGTTGGTTTATAAAATTGTTCATGGACTGGCGCCTTCCTACTTGGCGGACTTGGTTAAGCCCTACGTACCTGCGAGGCCTTTGCGTTCGCAGGGCGCAGGGCTTCTGTGTGTTCCGAGGATGAACAAAAAGTCTGTGGGGTATAGAGCCTTTTCCTACCGTGGTCCGGCTCTTTGGAATGATCTACCTGCTGTTATTCGGCAGTCTGACACGGTGGAGATTTTTAAATCAAGACTGAAGACCCACTTTTTTAGACGGTCTTATCATTAATTTTTTAATCTGTTTGTGTTTGCTTTGTAATTTCTTTTTATTCTACTGTGTTTTATCTTTTAACTGCTTTTCTTGCTTTTAATTTTGAATTTAGATTAATTTGTGGTGTTGTGAATTATGTGAAGCGCCTTGGTGGGACTTTGTCATGATTTGGCGCTATATAAATTAATAAATTATTATTATTATTACTGCTTGGGTGTCAGCCAGCTCTGCTACCAGGTTGGAAGGTACTTGACAGTCTGAGAGACTAATGGGGCACTTATTAGCTCAAAAGAAATCCATCTTTAGCAGTTCAGATGGAGAACACCTGTTAGTTCAACTAGAGGGCACACAGTTCAGATGGGGGGCACTTGATAGTTCAAAAATCCTGCCTCTACAGTACATTCACAACAGCAGAAATGCATTTGAGACACACTGATCAGGCTCCACACGGACAACAGCATTAAACTCTTTGTATATTGTGCCTAAAACTCTCATGAATAGATTCTCTGGGTTTATAGACATTGTTATTGTGTTTGTTTTATGTAAAAATGCCAGAAGAAGCCCAGGTTGCTTCTCCATTATTTTTAATTGGAATCACTGTGAGTTGCAATTGATTCCTGTTTGCTTTATAACATCCTGCTTATTGTCCTACAACACTGTTTGTCATCTTTGTTCCAGAGTAATATAATATGTAAGATGTCTGAAATTCAGTTTGCGTTTATTAAATTCCATGTATCTTAAACGTAGCAGACACGGATTATTTGGAATATTTGTTTTGGCAAGATTTCACGGTCTCTACTGCCATCTACTGGCCAGTAATGTTCATGGCAGTATTCACAACTTGACTTTTTGGCTTTTGCAGATGTCTTTTTTTTTTTTTTTTTTTTTTTTTTACACAAATAAAAAGGGCATATTTTACAAAAGCACATTTATATGTAAACGCCAACACACACCTCACATTAACGTGTTGGTTTTTACAAAGAACGAATGAGTCAACCAATCAGTGTTAGCAGAGGCTCATTTCCCCATAATCTCTTTGGCATCTGTCTTGTTTGTTGTTACAAAACTTCAGAATTAGAGCATTATTTAAAATGAAAAGATATGTGTTATATTTTAACTTTGTACAAATGACAGAATTGACATTAATGGAGTTATTCTATCCGGATTTATAAATCAAAACCATAAGTCAAAACTGCTATATTTTCCAGGACCTCTGCCTCATGGCGGCACTGCTGTGTTCTTTTAAGGAATAATGACTTGGTTTTGTGTGTGTGTGTGTGTGTGTGTGTGTGTAGAGTTGAGCTTAGCTCCTCCCAACTGCTTCACTGCTGCAAGCTATGTAGTAAACAGGAACAGGGCGCACAAAGACAGACGTGCTGACTCATTGTTTGGGTTTATGGTCACCTTTGATGCTACCAGATGTGATCGTGGTGTTAAAACTCAAAATCAGCTTGTTAGCACTTGCAAGTGTACCGGAGACAATACTGAAAGTTATCGGTTAGCTGTAGCTTCTGATAATTTTTTTGGGTCGTTTATCGGTTTAGCTTCATAAAAGATAACTTTTCAGTTAGCTGATTAGTTAGACTTCTTCTCTACAAGAGTCAGACAGAAGTCAGACTTCCAGAGCAAGAATTTTAGCTGAGGAAGCTTCTGTGATTTGAAGCGAAACGTCCTCGCGTCAAGCAACCCAGTCCAGTCGAAGATTCAAGCTTCTCTACTGATTAGCTGTTATCGAAACAAACTTTTTGGTTAGCTGTGCCCACCACTGACTAAAACTCTTTACATTATTCACGCAGGAGTTGTCACACTGATGTTGTGCTGTATGCCCCCTACAGGACGTTTGCTGTGTACGAGGTGCTCAGGGAGGATGAGTTCTCCCCGCTGAAGAATGCAGACAGTCAGGAGGGGAAGGACACGCCCACTACAGCCAAACACGCTCTCATGTCCCTCCACCACCGCTGGGTCCTAAATGCCGGGGGCCACTTTATCGATGAGAACGGCAGACGGGTTCCCGCCATACCCAGGTGATGCACGTTCCATGTGACATGCACATGCCACGGGCTCCTCGCGGCCCTTGATCCTCTGGCACTGCACACATTGTGTCCATGTGTTGTCAGGCTTTTTCTCACACTCGCTCTGTGTGCGATGTTTCCAGAGACGGCGCAGCAGACAGTGTCACAGATGATGGCAGCACAAAGTAATTATCCCCCTGAAGCACCGAGTACATGGTGACGGGGCTCCGCCTTTCTCTGTCACTAACACTGTAACATTCTAATTCTCTTTCCTTCATCACAACTGTCTGAAGGAAAAACTGAGGATCACTTCAGTCCTCCCAGAGTCCCGCTCAGATCAAGTACACATCATTCTCCCTTCAGTGGTTACTAATACCACACTGCATGCTGGGTAGAAGTCTGTGGCATCTTTGCAGCAGAGCATGATGGGAGTGAAATAGTTCAAACAAGGCAGCTTTTGCTCTTGGACCGGACATGAATACTTGCTTCTGCTGATGAAACAAATGAGCGTGTGAATTGATAACGTTCATTCAGGAACGTTCCTATACATGGCTGCATTTCTTTTTCTGTCAGCTCACCTGTTTCCTGCTCACTCTGGAATGTTATTCAGACTACGCGGCAGTCTTCTTCTTCTTCTTTGTCTTTCGGCTGTTCCCGTTAGGGGTCGCCAGAGCAGATCAATCGTTTCCATCTCACCCTGTCCTCTGTATCTTCCTCTGTCACACCAACCACCTGCATGTCCTCCCTCAGCACATCCATGAACCTTCTCTTTGTTCTCCCTCTTCTCCTCCTGCCTGGTGGCTCCATCCTCAGCATCCTTCTCCCTATATACCCTGGGCCCCTCCTCTGCACATGTCCATACCATCTCAATCTCGCCTCTCTGACTTTGTCTTCAAACCGTCCCACCTGAGCTGTCCCTCTGATATGTTCATTCCTAATCGTGTCCATTCTTGTCACTCCCAAAGAGAATCGCAACATCTTCAGCTCTGCCACCTCCAGCTCTGCCTCCTGTCTTTTTGTTAGTGCCACCGTCTCTAAGCTGTACAACATAGCTGGTCTCACTACTGTCTTGTAAACTTTCCCCTTCACTCTTACTCCTGCCATCTTTTCCACCCTGCCTACACTGTCTTCTTCTCCTCTCTACACTCTCCACACGCTCCATTACTTTGGATAGACCCCAAATATTTAAACTTATTTACTTTCACCACTTCTACTCCTTGTAACTGCACTGTTCCACTGGGCTCCCTCTCATTCACACACATGTACTCAGTCTTGCTTCTACTGACTTTCATTCCCCTGTTCTCCAGAGCATATCTCCAGTTTTGTTGGCTAGACTCAACCTGCTCTCTACTCTCACTACAGATCCCAGTATCATTTGCAAACATCATAGAACATGGAAACGTCTGTCTCATCTTATCTGTCACCCTGTCCATCACCACTGCAAACAAGAAAGGACTCAGAGCTGATCCTTGGTGTAATCCCACCTTCACCTTGAATGAATCTTGCCATTCCGACTGCGCATCTCACCACTGTCACACTATCATTGAACATGTCCTACATCACCCTCACATACTTCTCTGCCACTCCAGCCGCCCTCATATAATACCACAACTCTTCTATTGGCATCCTGTCATAAGCTCTCTCTAAATCCACAAACACACAATGTAACTCCTTCTGACTTTCTTTGTACTTCTCCATTAGTATTCTCAGAGCAAACATTGCATCTGTAGTGCTCTTTCTCGGCATGAAACCATTTTACTGCTCACAGATCTTCACCTGTTTTCTAAGTCTAGCTTCTACTACTCTTTTTCCCCATGCTGTGGCTGATCAGCTTAATGCCTCTGTAGCTACTGCAACTATGATCATCACCCTTGTTCTTAAAAATAGAACCAGCACACCACTCCTCAGGCATCCTCTGACTTTCCAAGATTTTATTAAACAATCTGGATAGAAACTCCAATGGCATCTCTCCTAAACATTTCCATGCTTCCACTGGAATATATTACTGTAAACTATCACATTTCTTCCTCTATCAGCTTGTCCTGCTTCCTGCTCACCCTGGAAAGTAATTCAGACTGTTTACTGTAAATGGTCACGTTTTGTTCCTTTGTCAGCTTTTTGTGCTTCCTGCTCACTCTGGGCTGTTATTTATACAGTGTCACTGTAAACAGCTGCATTTCTTCCTCTGGCAGTTTTTCCTGCTTCCTGTTCACTCTGGAACATTATTGATATGGTGTCACTGTAAACAGCTGCATTTCTTCCTCTGTCAGCTTACCTGCTTATTGCTCACTCTTGAATGTTATTATTACTGCTGGAATTTTATTCAGACTGCGTTGCTGTAAACTGCCACATTTTCTTCCTCTGGCAGTTTTTCCTGCTTCCTGCTCACTCTGGAACATTATTGATATGGTGTCACTATAAGCGGCCGCATTTCTTTCTCTGTGTGTCCTGCTTCCTGCTCATTCCGGAATGTTACTCGGATTGTGTTCCTGTACAAACTGCGACATTTGCTCCTCTGTCAGCTTCACCTGCTGGGTGTCTGGTGGCTTAGTGCCACGCCTTCTTGTCTGATTTGGTGATTGTTCTTTGGAATCCTGATCTAGAAATTCACTAAGTTGTGGTGTTGTGGCGCTGTGGTGAAGTGCCCGCTGAATGACTGATGTTAGCTATCATTCATGTGTTTTGTTCTGGAGGGTCAGAGGAGTAATCACTGGGTATTCTTGTGATTGGATTCTCATCACAGCAGCACTGTTAATGATTTCTGCTTCCAGACACACTCACTCCTTCTTTCTTTCCCTTTAACACAGCTTGAAGGATGGAACTGACCTACCAATCAAATGTGAGATCTCCCCCCTGGTGTCTTATGGGGGAGAGGTAAGGATGGCAAAATCAGTGTTGACCTTTGATCTTTCTGTCTTCACAGTTACATATTTTTTTGTCTCTTTGCCAAAGGGCCTGGAAGAACTTGTGAAGAACCGAGAGTTTTATTTCATGGTGGTGATCAATGAAAACGGGATCCATGAGCTGGTGAAAAATGGTGTTTAGTGAACAAGAAGGGACACAAGCCAAAGAATCCTCTTCCTTTGTCTTGTCTTTTTATGATGTCATCACTGTGCAATAAAAATGCTGCATTTGTGTGTTTAATCAACATTAACATCATGTTGAAAATGAAGGCTTTTGTTTTTGGTACTTTTGTGAGCAGCATTTGAACACAGCATGAAGGACAAACACCCTTTAGACTGACTGGAAAAAGTATCTGTTTATCTTCCTGATAAAAATCTATTTTTATATCTTATGAAATTTTTGACAAATGGAAGGAAATGTTCAGGTATTCTACTGAATCTTTTTTTTTTCTGCTAGAAAGGACTGGGTTTAAATTATTTGCATGTAATCGAGGTACCATAAATATGTTCTCTATTTTTAGAAGAATAATGGAAAGAGTTCTGATATGTGATTAATGGTCATTAAATGAATATGTGCCAATCACTGGTCTGGTCCCTTTTCTGAAATATATCGCTGGTCGAGTCATGTTTTGTCTTCCTTCTGCTAAGAAAGTTGAAATAAAGAGAACAAACTGCATTTGCAAGCAAATATCAAGGGTCCAACCCTGATCACTGAGCGGTCTTCAGTGATCAGGGTTATGAAGGGGGGGTTTGAGGGGTCCTCAGTGATCAGGGTTATGAAGGGGGGGTTTGAGGGGTCCTCAGTGATCAGGTTTGTGAAGGGGGGGTTTGAGGGGTCCTCAGTGATCAGGGTTGTGAAGGGGGGGTTTGAGGGGTCTTCAGTGATCAGGGTTATGAAGGGGGGGTTTGAGGGGTCCTCAGTGATCAGGGTTGTGAAGGGGGGGTTTGAGGGGTCCTCAGTGATCAGGGTTATGAAGGGGGGGTTTGAGGGGTCCTCAGTGATCAGGTTTGTGAAGGGGGGGTTTGAGGGGTCCTCAGTGATCAGGGTTGTGAAGGGGGGGTTTGAGGGGTCCTCAGTGATCAGGGTTGTGAAGGGGGGGTTTGAGGGGTCTTCAGTGATCAGGGTTATGAAGGGGGGGTTTGAGGGGTCCTCAGTGATCAGGGTTGTGAAGGGGGGGTTTGAGGGGTCCTCAGTGATCAGGGTTGTGAAGGGGGGGTTTGAGGGGTCCTCAGTGATCAGGGTTGTGAAGGGGGGGTTTGAGGGGTCCTCAGTGATCAGGGTTGTGAAGGGGGGGTTTGAGGGGTCCTCAGTGATCAGGGTTGTGAAGGGGGGGTTTGAGGGGTCCTCAGTGATCTGGGTGCCTTTCCTGATCGGTTATTTTATTTACTTGACTGATATAATACGGAGAAGTTTAGTTCTTTGTTTGATAGTGAGGAAATTGTACCAGGATGAGATGTTGAAAATAAGAAGTGATTCAATGAGGGATTTATTAGTCCATGAGCCACTCATCAATTTTGATCTAATCGGTACCACTGAAGGTGACTAAATGACATTTAGGATCCAGCCTCAGTGTACCATGGCCTATATAAAAATGTATGAAAGCCATCCCAGGGTGGTAGCTGTAGCCAGGTTGGGGTCAATGAAGAATTACATAGAGGTCAAAATTTTAAAATGCTCCAATCACGTTGAAAACTATATCATATTATTTGTCTCATAATATGGAGTATATAATGGAGTTATGGGGAAAAATAGCAAAAATGGTGACAAAGTTCAATTTCAATTTGTACAGGGGTCAAAAGTTAAAGTTGCTAAAATTCAGTAAAAGAAATGATGCAAATTATTGTTTGGGTTAATAGGGTTCTAAAAAGGAATAGTTTGCACCATCTGTCATGCTTAGTTATCATGTTACAGGGTAACATATGTCACATGACATAAAATCCAAAAGATGTTGACCTTGTTTGACCTTTACCTTGGAGACCAAACATTCAACACAGTCAAAAATATTCAATTTATTAATCCTTTTATTTCAACCAATAATTTGCATCATTCTGTACTGAAATTGGAGCAACTTTAACCTTTGATCCCAGTACAAACTGAAACTGATCTTTGTCACCATTTTTGCTGTTTTTACCCCATAACTCCAAAACACTCCATCTCAGATAGTCCAAACTTTACCTTTTTGGAATCGTTATGACCAGAAAAGTAATGTGATATAGTTTTCAACATGATTGGGGCATTTTTAAAGTTTGACCTCTGTGTAATTCTTCACTGACCCCTACCTGGCTACAGCTACCACCCTGAGATTGCTATCATACAGTTTTGTGTAGGCCTCAGGTTCCTCAGCAGGTGGAGACGCTGTTGTGCTTTTTTCTTGACAGTGTCACCGTGCATTGAGGACAGGCCGGTGTCGATCTCTGTTCCGAGGTATTAAAAGACTGAACCTGCTCCACCATCAGACCCTGGATGCTGAGTGGCTGAACAGTGAAGATGGAGTTTTGTTTCTGACCCCACAGCACAGCCCCCGTGGTCTTAGAGATGTTCAGTTCCAGGGAGTGTTCAGAAAATGTCTGGACCAAGTTGCTGACTGTGAGCTGATAGTGGGACAGAGCATCAGTGTCAGTCAAGTGCACCACCAGAGCCATATCATCTGCATATTTAAAAAGAGGTGTTCCTTCACTGCTGCAGGAGATGTAATTGGTATGTAAAGAGAAGAGAATGGGAGATAGAACACAGCCTTGTGGGAGTCCTGTTTTTAAAACCAGCTTTGTGGACACAAAACCATTTAAAAACACCACTTGTGGTCTATCCAATAAAAACTCTCAATCCATAAAATCAGTGTGGGTTGAACCTGAAGGTCAGAGAGACAACGCAGCAGGTTATTTGTATTCACGGTGTTAAAAGCTCAGGAGAAGTCCATGAATAAAATCCTCATGTGTGGGTGTGCAGAGTCCAGATGTTTGGTGATGGTTTCTAAAAGGGTGAGACTTGCATCTTCCACACCTCATTTTGCCTTGTAGGCACACTGGGTTTATAAGGTGTTTACACACGACCCTCTCCATACATTTCTACAGCACTGATGCTAAGGCTACTGGTCTGTAGTCCCTCTGTTCCTTAGCAGGTGGGGTTTTTTTGGGCGGGGGGGGGGGGGATTGGAATCATGATGGATTCCTTCCATTGCTTGGGAACAGAGCCAGAATCCAGGAGAAGCTGGAACCGCCTGGCAAGAGTCCCACCCAGCTGAGAGGAACTTTCTTTGAGCACCCTGCCTCTGAGCTCGTCAGGACCTGCTGCCTGCAGGATGGAGGTCACCAGCTGTTCATCAATATTGAGGGCTTGGAGGTGCGAGCTGGGGGTTGAAGGGGTCCAGGTGGTTGGTGTGCTGCTTCTGTTGAACCGTGAGAAGATGTTTAAATGCTCTGTGAAGGAGATGGAGTCTGTGGAATTAACCACTGCAGGTTTGGGGGCTCTGCCCATCATGGTGTTTAAACCCTGCCACGCCTCCCTCACATTCCCAGAAGTTAGTTTCTGCTCCACCTTGTTCTTGTAGTTTATTTTAGCAAGCTCAGCTTGCCTCCTGAACTCTTTCTCCAGCTCCCTCACCCCAAGCTTATCTCCCTGCAGAAAGGCTTTTTTCTTCTTAACCAGGCGGGTCTTCATGTCCATGGTAACCCATTTGTTTTGTGGATGTGACGGCATCCTGACAGAATAAGATGTAAGAGGTCAATACAGTATTCACAGCCCTGATGAGAGGGAGGAAAGTTCTGCTCTGGGACTTCCACATCAGCTCAGCCATAACATTGTCTGGTAATAATTTTAGGAAGGTTGCCCCGATGGCCCAGTTTGCTGGTATGATGGTCTCCCATAGTGCCTTTCACCAGTTTAGCAGACATGCAGTCCACTCTGGACTCATGAACTTCTGGGAAACACAACATGCAAGAGTGTTGGAAAAATACAAGGGGAAGGAAGTTGTCACTGCAGCTACATTTCTCATTTCAGATACCTCTGTACTGAATTGAATGCCTTTTATTGTCACTTATACAAAAGTACAGTGAGACTGAAGCTCAGTCAGTGCCAACATAATATAAAAAGTATAAAAAACACATCAAATTTGTCAGTAATAAATAAAATCAGATAATGCATAAACTTAAATAATGCACAAGTCCAATAAGGCAGAAAAGATCAGTCAATGTGTGTCAGAGTTCAAGGTGATTATTGCACAAGGGAAAAAGCTGTTATTAAATCTATTTGTCCTTGTCTTCAGGGACCTGTGGGGCCTCCCTGAGGGTAACAACTCAAAACGTTTATGGCAGGGGTGAGAACTGTCCTTTATGAAGTTTTTGGCTCTGCTGAGGCAGCGGGAGGTGTAGATGTCCCTCAAAGAGGGGAGAGGGCAGCCAGTGATCTTCTGTGCTGCCCTTACAACTCTCTGGAGCCGCTCATCTGCCACGGTGCAGCTGCCACACCACTCCCTGACGCAGTATGACAACAGGCTCTCGATGGATGAGTGGTAGAACATCAGCAGCAGGGTGGAATTTAGGTTGTGCTTCCTGAGGACACTCAGGACGTGTAGCCGCTGCTGAGCCTTTTTGGTTATTGCAGTGATGTTTTCTGATGAAGAAAGGTCAGTAGATAAGAGGACGCCAAGAAACCGGAAGGTGTTGTCCTTTCCACACACTCCCCATTGATGTAGAGAGGAGCTGGGTCGGACCTGTGCTTCCTGAAGTCGACGATGATCTCCTTGGTTTTCTTGATGTTCAGAGCCAGGTTGTTGTCTGAACACCAGGTTGCCAACTTCAGGGCCTCCTCTCTGTAAGCTGCCTCATCACCCTTGGAAATCAGTCCGACCACAGTGGTGTCATCTGCAAACTTAACAATAAGGTTGCTGCTGTGGGCCGGACTGCAGTCATGAGTGTAGAGACAGTACAAGAGAGGGCTCAGCACACAGCCCTGGAGAGCCGGTACTCAGCGTGTGAGTAGAGGAGAGGTGGGGGCTGAGTCTCACGGTCTGGGGCCGGTTGGTAAGGAAATCCTTAATCCATGCACATGTGAGAGATGGAAGGCCAAGAGTGACCAGTTTTGAAATGAGTACGTCTGGAATAATGGTGTTGAAAGCTGAGCTATAGTCTACATGCTGCTGCTCCAGAGTGCAGAGTGGAGCGCTACAGCGATGGCATCCTCAGTGGATCTGTTCTGATGATAAGCGAATTGGTGGGAATTGAATTCTGGAGGGATGTAATCCTTGATGTGTTGGAGGATGTTGAGGATAACACCCTTCCCCACGTTCCAAAGGACCTGGAACTGTTCCTCAAGTGTTCGTGAACCATGAGAGACACAAAAAACTCAGAATTCAATTTACACTTATACAGACCTTAAAGGGTTTATTGAAGAATACAACAGAACAGATCAGCAGACTGTCAACAACCGAGTGCAAGATGGGTTCAATGCAACACACTTTATTACGCAACAACAATACCAACAGGTTGTGTGTCAGCAAAGAACCCCGAAATCTGGAAACCCACAGTCTTTATACAGTTCAGTTTAGTTCAGTTGGGGTGTTACCATCTTCTAACTGGTGGCCGGGGCAAGACCGGGGTGTGACATCAACAGTCTTCAGGAAATTGGGAGGGGAAAGATAGAGTATGGAGGTGTGGTGGTGTCTGGGGCTAACTGATTGTGCTCTTAACAGTCAAAAGTTTCAGTTCCAGGGAGTCCACAGAAAAAGATCAAAGTTCAGTCAACAACAGTAATACATTTGAACAGTTTATAATGATGAAACATTATTCCAACTGCATGATAAACCATCCAAAGCATTTCCAAAACATTACGTGCACTTTAGCAAAATATCAGATCCTTAAACATATTATAGCACAAGCATCATGCCGGCATCAAATAATGACTTTATTGAAATTGGTCAATGCCGGACTTACCTAGAGGAAGTCGACAACACACATCAGCAGTTACACATGGTCAGTACAATTCATCACAAAAACATATTACAATCCTTAATCAAACCATATAATATTGTATCATTTCAAAACCATCATAAATCAATTAAACACCCATCAAAGCATAAGCATACACATTTTAATTCGTTTGGCATCATGATAAATCTCAAACACATTGTTAGATAATATCTGTGCTAATACTTTGTTTTAGCTATTAAGTATTTGTGTTATTTGTTTGGAAGTTCTGAGAAGTAAGTTAAGTTTTACTCTATCATGTGTCCAGGGGAGAGCTCCCCCTGTTGGTGAGAGCCAGTAACATTAGAAATGTGAGACTAAACCACATCCATGTTAACACCCATAAGGTATAAAAAGTGTCGTATGACTCATTTTAGGGGCCTTTCACAAGATGGACACTGTCTGTGAGGGTCCCAGGCCTGGTTTCTAACGTGACCTTGAATTAACACAAAATGAGGAATACAATGGTTTGGTTTTTGGTCAGGGGCAGAATTTTACATAAAGGAACCAGGTAGAAATAACATTATGGCAGAAATATCACACCAGAACCTAAAATCAACTTTATTCAATCCATACAGTATCTAATTTGTTAGAACCGGACGGTGCACATATTTCTAAACATTTGTTACTTTTTCAAAATAACAAACACAATACATTTTATACAATTTAATAACTTTTAAAATTGTTAGCATGTAAAGCTAATTATGAGCAAAATAGCAGATATATCTTCAAGGATCAGTCTCTTAAAACACTTGGTGATTACTGGGGTAAGAGCCACTGGACAGTGGTCATTCAAGCTTTCTTTGGCACCGGAATTATTATGGCAGATTTGAGTCAGGGTGGGATAACTGCCTGGGCCAGAGAGAGGTTGGAAATCCTGGTGAAGGTGTATGTGAGCTAAAAACCTAAACTCTGTAAGGGAGATAGAGTATCTCGTCAATAGTTTTACATCCTCATTGAAGACAACTTTGGATGCTGTAGCTCCTCTGAAAAAGAGAGCTTTAAATCAGAAGTGCCTGACTCCGTGGTATAACTCACAAACTTGTAGCTTAAAGCAGATAACTCGTAAGTTGGAGAGGAAATGGCGTCTCACTAATTTAGAAGATCTTCACTTAGCCTGGAAAAAGAGTCTGTTGCTCTATAAAAAAGCCCTCCGTAAAGCTAGGACATCTTTCTACTCATCACTAATTGAAGAAAATAAGAACAACCCCAGGTTTCTTTTCAGCACTGTAGCCAGGCTGACAAAGAGTCAGAGCTCTATTGAGCTGAGTATTCCATTAACTTTAACTAGTAATGACTTCATGACTTTCTTTGCTAACAAAATTTTAACTATTAGAGAAACAATTACTCATAACCATCCCAAAGACGTATCGTTATCTTTGGCTGCTTTCAGTGATGCCGGTATTTGGTTAGACTCTTTCTCTCCGATTGTTCTGTCTGAGTTATTTTCATTAGTTACTTCATCCAAACCATCAACATGTTTATTAGACCCCATTCCTACCAGGCTGCTCAAGGAAGCCCTACCATTATTTAATGCTTCGATCTTAAATATGATCAATCTATCTTTGTTAGTTGGCTATGTACCACAGGCTTTTAAGGTGGCAGTAATTAAACCATTACTTAAAAAGCCATCACTTGACCCAGCTATCTTAGCTAATTATAGGCCAATCTCCAACCTTCCTTTTCTCTCAAAGATTCTTGAAAGGGTAGTTGTAAAACAGCTAACTGATCATCTGCAGAGGAATGGTCTATTTGAAGAGTTTCAGTCAGGTTTTAGAATTCATCATAGTACAGAAACAGAATTAGTGAAGGTTACAAATGATCTTCTTATGGCCTCGGACAGTGGACTCATCTCTGTGCTTGTTCTGTTAGACCTCAGTGCTGCTTTTGATACTGTTGACCATAAAATTTTATTACAGAGATTAGAGCATGCCATAGGTATTAAAGGCACTGCGCTGCGGTGGTTTGAATCATATTTATCTAATAGATTACAATTTGTTCATGTAAATGGGGAATCTTTTTCACAGACTAAAGTTAATTATGGAGTTCCACAAGGTTCTGTGCTAGGACCAATTTTATTCACTTTATACATGCTTCCCTTAGGCAGTATTATTAGACGGTATTGCTTAAATTTTCATTGTTACGCAGATGATACCCAGCTTTATCTATCCATGAAGCCAGAGGACACACACCAGTTAGCTAAACTGCAGGATTGTCTTACAGACATAAAGACATGGATGACCTCTAATTTCCTGCTTTTAAACTCAGATAAAACTGAAGTTATTGTACTTGGCCCCACAAATCTTAGAAACATGGTGTCTAACCAGATCCTTACTCTGGATGGCATTACCCTGACCTCTAGTAATACTGTGAGAAATCTTGGAGTCATTTTTGATCAGGATATGTCATTCAAAGCGCATATTAAACAAATATGTAGGACTGCTTTTTTGCATTTACGCAATATCTCTAAAATTAGAAAGGTCTCGTCTCAGAGTGATGCTGAAAAACTAATTCATGCATTTATTTCCTCTAGGCTGGACTATTGTAATTCATTATTATCAGGTTGTCCTAAAAGTTCCCTGAAAAGCCTTCAGTTAATTCAAAATGCTGCAGCTAGAGTACTGACAGGGACTAGAAGGAGAGAGCATATCTCACCCATATTGGCCTCTCTTCATTGGCTTCCTGTTAACTCTAGAATAGAATTTAAAATTCTTCTTCTTACTTATAAGGTTTTGAATAATCAGGTCCCATCTTATCTTAGGGACCTCATAGTACCATATCACCCCAATAGAGCGCTTCGCTCTCAGACTGCAGGCTTACTTGTAGTTCCTAGGGTTTGTAAGAGTAGAATGGGAGGCAGAGCCTTCAGCTTTCAGGCTCCTCTCCTGTGGAACCAGCTCCCAATTCAGATCACCCTCTCTACTTTTAAGATTAGGCTTAAAACTTTCCTTTTTGCTAAAGCTTATAGTTAGGGCTGGATCAGGTGACCCTGAACCATCCCTTAGTTATACTGCTATAGACGTAGACTGCTGGGGGGTTCCCATGATGCACTGTTTCTTTCTCTTTTTGCTCTGTATGCACCACTCTGCCTTTAATCATTAGTGATCGATCTCTGCTCCCCTCCACAGCATGTCTTTTTCCTGGTTCTCTCCCTCAGCCCCAACCAGTCCCAGCAGAAGACTGCCCCTCCCTGAGCCTGGTTCTGCTGGAGGTTTCTTCCTGTTAAAAGGGAGTTTTTCCTTCCCACTGTCGCCAAGTGCTTGCTCACAGGGGGTCATTTTGACCGTTGGGGTTTTTACGTAATTACTGTATGGCCTTGCCTTACAATATAAAGCGCCTTGGGGCAACTGTTTGTTTTGATTTGGCGCTATATAAATAAAATTGATTGATTGATTGATTGATTGATTAGCACACGCTCTAAGCACCTTCCCTGGTACTCCATCTGGACCAGCAGCTTTCCTGGTGTAGCGGGATGAAAGTCCCGGGTCCCAATTGAAAAAAACGTTCCCGCTAGCTTGGCTAATGGGGAGTTTCCCTTTGGCTGACCTGGTAGAGGAACGGTCTTTTGTGCGAGCTGCGTGGGTTCGATCCCCACCGTTGTCCCGGCCACGAAGGTCCTGCTGCTTCAACCTGGCGTCACGAACAGGATGTGGATCACAGAGTATGCTAACATGCACCTGTGACTTCGGGACGAAGTCAAAAATGTGGGGAGATGTGTAGCGGGATGAAAGTCCCGAGTCCCAATTGAAAAGATGTTCCCGCTAGCTTGGCTAACGGGGAGTTCCCCTTTGGCTGACCTGGTAGAGGAACGGTCTTTTGTGCGAGCCGCCTGGGTTCGATCCCCACCGTCGTCCCGGCCACGAGGTCCTGCTGTTTCAGTCAAATTCACTGACAACAGCACCCTTCTGACATCAGGCTCCTGAACACTGAATGGTGAGGTGCAGGAGCCTGGTGGGTGGGTGTGCAGAGATGGAGAAGATGAGTGCTGCTGGGGTCTTTCAAAGCCAGCAAAAAGCAGTTTAGCTCTTCTGCTAGCAGCGCACTCAGGTCTCCTGATGATGCACCACAGCCCCTGAAGTTTGTAATGTCTTTTATGTCCCGAGTATTATTGCCGAACAAGTAGGACTCAATGTGCATCTTATGGTCTGCCTTGGCTGTTTTTATTCCTCTTTTTAGGTCAGCTTGAGCAGCGCTGTAGAGGTCCCGTTCACCTGTCCTGAAAGCCGCGTCCTGACCTTTGAGGAGAGTGAGGACCTGGCTGGTCATCCACGGTTTCTGGTTTGGGAAAACCTTGATGTTTTTGTCCACAGTCACAGTCCCCATGCATGACTTGATATAGTCCAGCACCATTCTTGTGAAGGTGCCCAGTTCCTCATCCTCAAATAGGTCCCAGTTTGTCTGCTCAAAGCAGTCCTGAAGCCTGCAAAGTGCATCTTCAGGCCAAGCTGTAACAGTTTTAATGGTGGCCCTCATGTTGTGTCTGAAGGGGGTGTAGGCTGGGGGGAGCAGGAGGGAAACATGATCTGACTGTCCCAGGTGAGGGAGGGGTATGGCTCTGTAAGCGTGCCTTATGTTGGAATAAACATGGTCAAGCGTATTCTCCCCTCTTGTAGCACACTCGACATGCTGGTAAAACTTCGGCAGTACAGACTTTAACTTGGCCTTATTAAAATCTCCAGTAATTACGTGAACACCGTCTGGGTGGACCCGCTGCTGCTCGTTTATGGTGTTCAGTAAGAGGGACAGCGGCGTGATTACATTTGCGTCGGGAGGAATATAAACAGCCGTGATGATCACAACAGTCAATTCTCTCGGTAGGAAAAAAGGCCGACATCTTACAGAGGTGTCCTCGAGGTCTGGTGAGCAGTGCTCATCTAGAATAGTCCCATTATTACACCAGCAGTCATGCACATAGATACAGAGCCCCCCCTTCTCTGTTCTTACCAGAGTCTTTAGTCCTATCACAGCGAAGCAAAGTGCGGCCTGCTGGCTCCATGCTAGCATCAGGTATTCCTGGGTGAACAGGAAGTTTCAGTGATAACCAAAAGACAGCAGTCATGATCATTACGAATACCAGTAAGATGTAATTCCAGGTCGTCCGTTTTATGCACCAAGGATGTTGCACTGGAGAGGTAGAGGCTTGGAAGGCGTGGCTTGTAGGGTGAAATGTCAAATAAATAAGGCATGTCTCCCAGGAGACTTGAGATTGGTTTCGAATGTCGGCTCTCGCAAGCTACTCACAAGTCCACTGGCAGATATACAGAGCTCTAAAACATGTTATACAAGAGCCAAAAGATAAAAATAATAATAATATATTTTTTTGCAAATGGTGGTTGTAGTTTTAGATTACTTGTGTATTCCATATCTGCATGGTTTTTTTCTCATTACTTATCAATTTCTCATCAGTTGGGCACATGGACAGCCCTGGGTGGAACACAAAGTCCTGTACCTACACCATTACAGGCTACCATTCCAAGGAGATCCTGGATGTTGTCTTTGCAGACAAGAGGATGGTCGGTGGAAAATCAATCAGGATGGAGGCTTTTGGGTTTGAAAAGATCCTAAACCAAGTGCTAGTTGCTGGCATCAAAGTTGTGGAGGTTGTTCCAGGTGCCCACATGTCCACTGCACCAATGATGAGTGAGTGCAAGCATTTTGTTATGTTATGCCAAAACTATGGCGCACATAACAGCCAGTCCCCAGTCAGAGCACTATCTAGTACCCCTCCCAGGGACTCCAAGAAGGTTGGTTACTCTGCACTGCCACTCGGCCAGTAGGCCGAGAC